>NW_021313599.1:0-1574 GCF_002162155.2 Triticum dicoccoides | reverse complement strand
GTGATCATCACATGTTTTAAATGACTTGAAGATATATTAACGAATCGATCTTTGTTCTTTCAGCCATCCGGATCGAGCAAATCTTCAGGCAAAAGGACGAAACGAGGCTCGAACAAAAAGTTGAAGGAGGGCGTAAAGTACAATATCGAGGCAGTCAGACCTAATGGCGAACCATTAGCGCCTAAGAAGATTGCGGACAAGTTCGTTCGTCAGTGTGGAGTTCTTGTGAAGGACCAACTCCTGATCTCCCTTTAAGAATGGAGAGAGCCAGCAAAAGACAAAAGACAAAAAGGCAAAGAGGACGCTGCTCCACGTCCAGATGTTACTTTTGTCAACAAGAATCAAAAAATCTGCTTTGGGATACTCTCATGGAACATTTCACCCTACCAGATCATTTCACAGAAGCAGATGTGCAGAAAGTCAAGGACGCTGCTCTTAGGAAGATGGCGGTTGCATTCAAGAACCACAAGAATCTTGAATGGGACAAGTACGTCAAGGGAGGAAGGAAGACTCCAGTATTCGAGGGAACACTAGAGAACCAACATGCTCATTAGGACAATTTCGTGAAATTCAAGGATTCGGAATTAGCTAAGGAACGGTCGAGAATAAACAAGAAGAATGCCGAAAAAAGGATAAGTTTCATAAGCTGGGACCAGGTGGCTATGCGGTGGCAATGCCTAAATGGGATAAGTCTGAGAAAGAGATGGAGGATGCAGGTGCCACTCCGGTTACTAAGAGCTGTCCCCCCAGGGTCAGGACTTGGTTCTATGCGCATGGGGGGGAGTTGGACCCGAAGACAGGCAATGTTTCGACGAGGGCAAGTCTGAAGGGAGCCGACGATGCGATACTTGTTGCAATAGAAGAGGCACGATCGGGGGTGTTCCAGCCCAACAGAGAGAACGACGAGCTTACACGTGCCCTGGGAAATCCTGAACACCCGGGAAGAACACGAGGCAAGGGCGCTATTTCGTGGTATGAGGGGTTTTCAGACTGGAACACCGACTACAGAACCCGTGCGAGAAAGAAGATTGCGTTGGAGAAGAAGAGGAAGATGGAGGAGGAGTAGAGGAAGCGGGACTATGAATGCCTTCAAGGCCTAGAAGCAAGTCAAGCGGAATTGGTAGTCATATTCCAGTGGCAGCAGGAGCAGATCGACTCACTTACCCAGCAAAGAGGGTCTCAGCAGCTGCAGCAGCTAGCGAATGATCCAACATTGGATAGCACCGCCCCATCCATGCCGAGAAGCAGCGTGGGTTCCGCCCCGTATGACGCAATGCTGGGTAGATACCCCGTGGATGACATCACGGAGAACACTAGCTGCGAGCTACACATCAAAATGAAGAACAAATCCATGAAGGTGGCGGACGCCGTTGCTTTTACAAATCCCCCCGAGGCAACCTTCCATTGCAACCCGATTCCAGCGGGCTATGCTCGTGTCTTGGTTGATGAGGTGGTGGACCCATATTCGGAGCTAGAGCTTGACATTCCTGGAGGTGACGACGAGCGCTTTCTCGGAGAGGCCAACCATCGTATCATCCTATGGAAAAAGGATTGCATCATCTTTCGAAGGCCAC
>NW_021313598.1:0-984 GCF_002162155.2 Triticum dicoccoides | reverse complement strand
ATCAAACCCTGTATGCAATTCCCTTTGTCAATCGGTACGTTACTTGCCCGAGACTCGATCGTCGGTATCCCAATACCTTGTTCAGTCTCGTTACCGGCAAGTCACTTTACTCGTACCGTAATGCATGATCCCGTGTCCAACACCTTGGTCACATTGAGCTCATTATGATGATGCATTACCGAGTGGGCCCAGAGATACCTCTCCGTCATACGGAGTGACAAATCCCAGTCTCGATCCGTGTCAACCCAACAGCTACTTTCGGAGATACCTGTAATGCACCTTTATAGTCACCCAGTTACGTTGTGACGTTTGATACACCCAAGGCACTCTTACGGTATCCGGGAGTTACACGATCTCATGGTCGAAGGAAGAGATACTTGACACTTGCAAAGCTCCAGCAAAACGAACTACACGATCTTTTATGATATGCTTAGGATTGGGTCTTGTCCATCACATCATTCTCCTAATGATGTGATCCCGTTATCAACGACATCCAATGTCCATAGTCAGGAAACCATGACTATATGTTGATCACAACGAGCTGGTCAACTAGAGGCTTACCAGGGACATAGTGTGGTCTAAGTATTCACACGTGTATTACGATTTCCGGATAATACAGTTATAGCATGAATAAAAGACAATTATCATGAACAATGAAATATAATAATACTTTTATTATTGCCTCTAGGGCATATTTCCAACAGTCTCCCACTTGCACTAGAGTCACCAATCTAGTTACATTGTGATGAATCTAACACCCATAGAGTTCTGGTGTTGATCATGTTTTGCACGCGAGAGAGGTTTAGTCAGCGGATCTGCGACATTCAGATCCGTGTGCACTTTGCAAATCTCTATGTCTCCATCTTGAACATTTTCACGGATGGAGTTGAAACGACGCTTGATGTGCCTGGTCTTCTTGTGAAACCTGGGCTCCTTTGCGAGGGCAATTGCTCCAGTGTTGTCACAGAAGAGTTTGATCGGCCC
>NW_021313597.1:0-1187 GCF_002162155.2 Triticum dicoccoides | reverse complement strand
TTTTCAGTAAGATGGAACAAGATAGCAACTTGTTGGAAGTAACACATTTTGATGTGTCCAATCCAATGAGTGCTGAGGCATGCAATGAATATCGTTATGATCTTACTTCACAGATGATTCGAGTAGATGTTGAGAATATTTACTTGATGAAACACAAGTCTGAATTATTGAATGGTTCAAGTAATTTCAGAGTGAAGTAGAAGATCATTGTGACAAGAGGATAAAATGTCTATGATATGATCATAGAGATGAATATCTGAGTTACGAGTTTTGGCACACAATTAAGACATTGTGGAAATTGTTTTGCAATTAATACCGCCTGGAACACCATAGTGTGATGGTGTGTCCGAACATCATAGTTGCACCCTATTGGATATGGTGCGTACCATGATGTCTCTTATCGAATTACCACTATTGTCCATGGGTTAGGCATTAGAGACAACCACATTCACTTTAAATAGGGCACCACATAATTCTGTTGAGATGACACCGTATGAATTATGGTTTAGAGAAACCTAAGTTGTCGTTTCTTAAAAGTTTGGGGCTGCGACGCTTATATGAAAAAGTTTCAGGTTGATAAGCTCGAACCCAAAGCGGATAAAATGCATCTTCATAGGAAACCCAAAACAGTTGGGTATACCTCCTAATTCAGATCCGAAAGCAATATGGATTGTTTCTTGAATCGGGTCCTTTCTCGAGGAAAAGTTTCTCTCGAAAGAATTGAGTGGGAGGATAGTGGAAACTTGATGAGGTTATTGAACCGTCTCTTCAACTAGTGTGTGGCAGGGCACAGGAAGTTGTTCCTGTGGCACCTACACCAATTGAAGTGGAAGCTTGTGATGTTGATCATGAAACTTCGGATCAAGTCACTACCAAACCTCGTGGGATGACAAGGATACGTACTACATCAGAGTGGTACGTAATCCTGTCTTGGAAGTCATGTTGCTGGACAACAATGAACCTACGAGCTATGGAGAAGCAATGGTGGGCCCGGATTCCGATAAATGGCTCGAGGCCATAAAATCCGAGAACGGATCCATGACTTTGGAAGAAATACTTGATGGTCGTAAGGCCATTGGGTACGGATGGATTTTAAAAGGAAGACAGACAATGATGGTAAGAATTACCATTAAGAAAGCTCGACTTGTCGTTAAGATATTTTCCGACAAGTTCAAGGAGTTGATTAC
>NW_021313596.1:0-1640 GCF_002162155.2 Triticum dicoccoides | reverse complement strand
AACCAACGGCACTCTAGAAGTGCAAGTAAATGAAAAGTGTTATCAAAGCTAGCATGATACAAAGCGATCTATTCTAATTTTATTTGAATATACATTATTGTTTCAGTTAACAACTCATTTCTTGCACGTACATGTGATCAAGCAGTAAAAAGCATTTAAGGGATTATCTATGTAGTACAAAATTTAGAGAGAAAAACAAAACTGAAACAATAATGAACCAGCGATCTTCACAAAAGTTGTCTTAGGTTACTTGCCTGCCTAAGAGAGTGTGTACTGCACGTGTTGTTAGCAAAAATCTGTACTCATGTAACGTTGTGTACTTATACCGTGTTTATAGGATCAGGAGACCACGTCGGGCCCGAGTGCCACTTGTATAGGACGTGCAGTTCTCCTTGATATATACTCTATACTGTGATCCGCAAATCAATCAAGGAAATATCTTTTCAACTTGGTATCAGCTGCTTCCAGGTTCTCCTCATGACCGGCACCGACTCCTCCCTGTCCGCCGCCGCCATGGACTCCGTCACCTCGCCGGGCTCTCTCTCCTCCATGGCGCCCGCCGCCTCCACCACCCCGGCCACCTCCTCCACTTCCTCTCCGCCGTTCGTCTTTGGTACGACGCCCTCCCTCTTCAGCAGCTCCTCCGCCACCGCCGGATCGCACTTTGCGCCCCTTTTCTCCTCTGCCCCTACGGAGCCGCCGCCCTCTGCTCCCCGCCTCTCCATCTACAATGATCACATCTCCAACCACATCAAGTTTCTACTCAACCCCGCGGATCACAACTACCACAAACGGAAATCCTTCTTCCTCATGGTCCTCATTCGCCACGGCGTCAAGTTCCTCATCGACCATCCTCCTCCTCCCAACGCCGATGCCGCCTACCTCGAGCTTGATGCCCACGTCGTCCTCTGGATCTACGCCACGCTTGCCGACACCATGGTGGATCACATCATTGGCGCCACCAACACCTACGCGCTCTGGCACAAGATCAAGGATTTCTTCCTCGCCAACCGTGCTGCCCGGTTCATGGTTCTCAACCGGCAGTACCGCAACCTCAAGCAGGGAGATCTTTCCGTCGCCGAGTACGCGCGGCGCATGAAACTCCTCACGGACGGCCTCGCCGACATCGAGCACGCCGTCTCCGAGGTGGATCTTCGCACTCAGTTTCTTCACGGCCTCGACAAGCGCCTCGACACCATCCGGGTTGTTCTCGGTGACCAGGAGCTGCCCTTCGACATCGTCCTCTCTCGGGTCATCATGGCCGAGGAATCCCAGGCGCAGCGCACCGCTGAGGAGAGTGCCTCGGCGTTCGCGCTCCCCGGCGGTGATCGCGGCGCCGTCCACGGCAACGGCTCCGAGGCCGGCTCCCGCGGCCCTGCTGACCGCGGCCAAAGCAGTGGCTCCTCCGACCGCGCCCAGGGCTCTCCACATCCCCAACAACCGCCCTCTGGACGTGGCCGCGGTGACCGCTCTGCCGATGGTGACCGTGGTCGTGGCCGCGGTCGTGGACGTGGTCATGGGCGCGGCCAGCACTCCCCGCCGGTGTTCTCCCCCTTCACGGGCTACTTCGCTCCATATGGCATGGCCTTGCCATCGCCTCGTTCTGGCTGGATCCCTCCCAATGCTGTCGGTGTCTTGGG
>NW_021313595.1:0-2119 GCF_002162155.2 Triticum dicoccoides | reverse complement strand
AAACTTGTAGCAGTGTACGCCATATAAGATATTGAGCATAGCAAGAGTGTACGAGTGATAGGTCCTTAGTTGTGCCCGCCACTGTTACTCGGAAAGCAGTGGCGAGCTATTTATAGTACCCGCCACTACTAGCTTTCCAAAATAGCTATGGCTGGCGCTCGGAACCGCCCACCACTAATTTGAGTTCACCTATAATCCTTTTCCCAGCATTGCTAGTTTGATTAGGATACATAACTAGTTTAAAATGCAATGATATTACAAAATTTACCTATACAGAATTAATCTCTCTTGAATCTGTATGTTCTTATTTCATGACTATGCACATTCCACCATGGCACATCAACTACAAAAAGCTTATACCTGGTGTTTAAATATGTGCTAACTTTTCTGGCTAAGGCGCTAGATAAGAATGCTGAAAAGATAATCGGTCATAGTGCGACGGAGCTGATGCTAATTCTCCAAATTTTGGGTATGGATGTGTAATTAGACTATACAAAGCATGTGTAGGCCTCCTCATGGAAATTCCACCTTAATAACGATGTGTACGTAAGGTAAAAAAGACAAAGTGTACATGTAGTTAGCTATCGTGAAGTCGTACCCTTGCATCACTATCAGTTGAGACATGTCCTATTCTCCTCTTCTTTTATGCTCTTTAACAAATATAGCAAATCGCACGGAAGGATATTAAGATTGAATCAACAACAGGTAGCATAGCACACACCTTGACCTCGTGTACGTATTATTATAGATGTAACGTGTATTATTAGCAATAAATGGAGTGTGATATGTGTAACATGCATTATTCGCTCCTTGGTGTCAATTATAAGGGGTGAATAAGGTTTGACAAGTTGCAAGAGGGGCATGGGGGTAGGGGATTGGATAAGGTCGTGCAGAAATGCGACAGGCGGCAGAAAGCATCCGCCACAGCTATTGCAAAGAGGTAGGTGGGGGTGAGAAAATATATGGCGGGCGTGAAGTAGGACCCGCCACACAAAAAACTTACAAAATTTGAAACGAGTGGGCGCGCGTGAGCCAAACATAGCTGTGGCGGTCTATAAAAAGCGTCCACCACTGTTTACCAAGAAACTAGAGGTGGGCATGTCTTAAGTGCCTGCAACTTCTTATTTTCGGCCATGCTTAAATTAGCAAGAGTGTATGAGTGATAGGTCGTTAGTTGTGCCCGCCACTGTTACTTGGAAAGCTATGGCGAGCTATTTATAGTGCCCGCCACTGCTAGCTTTCCAAAATAGCTATGGCTGGCGCCCGGAAACGCCCACCACTAATTTGAGTTCATCTATAAGCCTTTTCCCCGCATTGCTAGTTTCATTAGGATACATAACTAGTTTAAAATGTAATGATATTATAAAATATACCTATGCACAGTCCACCATAGCACACCAACTACAAAAAGCTTATACTTGGTGTTTAAATATGTGCTAACTTTTCTGGCTAAGGCGCTAGATAAGAATGCTGAAAAGATAATGGGTCATAGTGCGACAGATCTAAAGCTAATTCTCCAAATTTTGGGTATGGATGTGTAATTAGACAATACAAAGCATGTGTAGGCCTCCTCATGGAAGTTCCACTTTAATAACGATGTGTACATAAAGTACAAAATAACAAAGTGTACATGTAGTTAGGTGTCGTGAAGTCTTACCCTTGCATCACTATCAGTTGAGACATGTCCTATTCTCCTCTTATTTTATGCTCCTTAACAAATATGGCAAATCGCACGGAAGGATATTTAAGATCGAATAAACAACAGGTAGCATAGCACACACATTGACCACGTGCACGTATTATTATATATGTAATGTGCATTCTTAGCAATAAGTTGAGTGTGATATGTGTGACATGCATTATTCCCTCCTGGGTGTCAATTATAAGGGGTGACGCCATGATATTGGTGGTTTCAACGAAGCGAGAGAGAGGAGGAAAAAGATTTTTCTCAGGGTGAATAAGGTTTGACAAGTTGCAAGAGGGGCATGGGGGTAGGGGATTAGATAAGGTCATGCAGAAATGCGACGGGCGGCATAAAGCATCCGCCACAGCTATAGCAAAGAGGTAGGTGGAAGGGTGAGAAAATATAGTTGTGGCGGGCGTGAAGTAGGACCCGCCA
>NW_021313594.1:0-1205 GCF_002162155.2 Triticum dicoccoides | reverse complement strand
TTACAATAACACGGAAACCAAGAAATTATCAATGATGATCAGAAGTATTACTGCGTCAAGAATTCATAAGATGGTGTGCAATTCCCATGATATTCCTGATATAAAGATGGTAATACTTCAAGGTAGAACAGACCAGAAGCTGGATTGGCATTTTGATCTGCGGAATACAATTGCTTTGACCCAATCCTAGATATGGATGAGATTCTGGAGTTTGTTTCTCCTATTCATTCTGAAATAGAATGGCTTGGCGGACCACAAGGGTAATAGGCATCGACGAACGAATGCACGCATACTCTTGACTATCAATTGATAGGCGAGGGTCGGAAACAACTAAGATGGGACAACTCAAAAGAACATATGATTTTCTGAGTTGTGGATGCATGGATTAGTATGTCGAACGAAGTTCAACATATTTCTTCCGGATAACCCATGCAGAAAGGTAGAATTGGCAGAGCCACAATATATAATGGAGAACTCATCAAGAATAATCCTGTTGTGATATTTCAGTTCAACGAGGAACTTCTGCCATAAGTAGTTCATGGTATTTGGAAGAAGAAGATACCACGGACTTCAAGGACTATCGCAAAGGTTACTAATATCCTAAAGGCACTAGCAATTACTATCAACATGAAATAGGTAGAGTGAATCTCGGGTTCAAGAACCCAGGAACAGAATACCTACTACTAAGTAGCATCACGGGATGCTTCCGAGAATAAAGGCCAGAATCTTCACACTGGGAACACAAATCATGGCTAAATTACTAGATGATCCCCTAAGACACCTAGGGTCATAATAATATCTCCAACATATATGTCAAGGTAACGGAGTACCTCAACTCACTGATTAGTGTGGTTAATCTGGCCCATGGGAACATTGAAACGGGAAGAAAGGATTTGCAAATGCATCAGACTACTTAGAAACCTGGGATGACTCGGACAGCATAACGGCTGTAAATGCTCAGAAAAGATTTGAGACATTCACAAAAATGGTGGCATAACCACTCAGAAGCACAATATCAAGGTTTCGAGATCAACAATTAACATACGGAAGTAGTAGGAACTGAACTGAGACTTAAATCCAACAATCTTATAAGTCCACTGATTAGTAACACGTGATCCTAATAGAAAGAAGAGATAGCCTAGTTCTTAATCCCCGTAGAAGAGAAGATGATGACTCAGATCAGAAGGCCATGAGGTATAAGGAGT
>NW_021313593.1:0-1613 GCF_002162155.2 Triticum dicoccoides | reverse complement strand
AGGAAAAAGGGGAGAGTCCTAAAGGGGGAAGGCACCTCCGAGGTGCCTTGGGGAGGATGGACTCCTCCCCCCTCCTTAGCCGCACCCCTTCCTTGGAGGAGGGGGCAAGGCTGCGCCTCCCCCCTCTCCCCTGCCCCTATATATAGTGGAGGGGAGGGAGGGCATCCACACCTGAGCCCTTGGCGCCTCCCTCCCTCCCGTGACACCTCCTCCTCTCCCGTAGGTGCTTGGCGAAGCCCTGCAGGATTGCCACGCTCCTCCATCACCACCACGCCGTTGTGCTGCTGTTGGATGGAGTCTTCCTCAACCTCTCCCTCTCTCCTTGCTGGATCAAGGCGTGGGAGACGTCACCGGGCTGTACGTGTGTTGAACGCGGAGGTGCCGTCCGTTCGGCACTTGATCATCGGTGATCTGAATCACGACGAGTACGACTCCATCAACCCCGTTCACTTGAACGCTTCCGCTTAGCGATCTACAAGGGTATGTAGATGCACTCCCCCTTCTACTCGTTGCTGGTCTCTCCATAGATAGATCTTGGTGTTACGTAGGAAAATTTTTGAATTTCTGCTACGTTCCCCAACAGTGGCATCATGAGCTAGGTCTATTGCGTAGATTCTTTGCACGAGTAGAACACAAAGTAGTTGTGGGCGTTGATGTTGTTCAATATGCTTACCGTTACTAGTCCAATCTTGTTTCGACGGTATTGTGGGATGAAGCGGCCCGGACCGACCTTACACGTACTCTTACGTGAGACAGGTTCCACCGATTGACATGCACTTGGTGCATAAGGTGGCTAGCGGGTGCCAGTCTCTCCCACTTTAGTTGGAACGGATTCGATGAAAAGGGTCCTTATGAAGGGTAAATAGCAATTGGCATATCACGTTGTGGTGTTGCGTAGGTAAGAAACGTTCTTGCTAGAAACCCATAGCAGCCACGTAAAACATGCAAACAACAATTAGAGGACGTCTAACTTGTTTTTGCAGGGTATGCTATGTGATGTGATATGGCCAAAAGGATGTGATGAATGATATATGTGATGTATGAGATTGATCATGTTCTTGTAATAGGATTCACGACTTGCATGTCGATGAGTATGACAACCGGCAGGAGCCATAGGAGTTGTCTTTATTTTTGTATGACCTGCGTGTCATTAAAGAACGCCATGTAACTTACTTTACTTTATTGCTAAACGTTAGTCATAGAAGTAGAAGTAGTCGTTGGCATGACAACTTCATGAAGACACGATGATGGAGATCATGATGATGGAGATCATGGTGTCATGCCGGTGACAAGATGATCATGGAGCCCCGAAGATGAAGATCAAAGGAGCTATATGATATTGGCCATATCATGTCACTACTCTATTTGATTGCATGTGATGTTTATCATGTTTATGCATCTTGTTTACTTAGGACGATGGTAGTAAATAAGATGATCCCTTACAAAATTTCAAGAAGTGTTCTCCCCTAACTGTGCACCGTTGCTACAGTTCGTCGCTTCTAAGCACCACGTGATGATCGGGTGTGATGGATTCTTACGTTCACATACAACGGGTGTAAGACAGTTTTACACAGCGAAAACACTTAGGGTTAACTTGACGAGCCTAGCATGTG
>NW_021313592.1:0-739 GCF_002162155.2 Triticum dicoccoides | reverse complement strand
AAAACTGTGAGTGTCGATGACCGACACGTAAACGGACCTTACGGTTCAACCACTATGGAATCGCTTCGGGACCCCTAAATGATGAGTAATAGTCCACGAATCGCGTCATAATTGGCCTAAACTATGAGTGTTGGCGGCAGAGATGCAAACGTACCCCGGGGATTGTAAATCGTGGAATTCGCTCTAGGACGCCAAAACGGTGAGTAATAGTACACAAAACGGACCAGAAATTGGCCAAAATTGTGAGTGTCATTGACCGACACGTAAACGCACCACGGGGTTCGTAAATCGTGGAAATCACGCTTGGACCCAAAAACAGAGTAATAGTCCAAGAAACGGGCCAGAATCGGCCAAAACTGCGAGTGTTGCTGACCGACACGTAAATGCACCCTGCGGTTCGTTAACCGTGGAAATCACTCCGGGGCCCCAAAATAGTGAGTAATAGTCCATGACACAGGCCAGAATCAGCCAAAACTGTGAGTGTTGATGACTAACACGTAAGAGCGCCTTGGGGATCAACAACTATGGAAATCACTTCAGGACCAGAAAACGGTGACTAAATGTCCACAAAATGCGTTAGAATTGGCCAAAACTGTGAGTGTTCATAACCAACACGTAAGCGCACCCGGGGATTCGTTAATCGTGGAAATCATTCCGGGGCCCCAAAACAGTGAGTAATTGTCCATGAAACGGGCCAGAATTGGCCAAAACTACTAGCATTGATGACCGACATGTAAAC
>NW_021313591.1:0-1151 GCF_002162155.2 Triticum dicoccoides | reverse complement strand
GGGGTCAAACAACCGTGGAAATCACTTCGGGGCCCCAAAATGGTGAGTAATAGTCCATGAAACGGGCCAGAATCGGCCAAAACTGTGAGTGTTGATGACGGACACGTAAACGGACCTTAGGGTTCAACCACTGTGGAATCGCTTCGGGACCCCTAAATGATGAGTAATAGTCCACGAATCGCGTCAGAATTGGCCAAAACTATGAGTGTTGGCGACAGAGATGCAAACGCACCCCGGGGATTGTAAATCGTGGAAATCGCTCTGGGACGCCAAAACGGTGAGTAATAGTACACAAAACGGACCAGAAATTGGCCAAAATTGTGAGTGTCATTGACCGACACGTAACCGCACCACGGGGTTCGTAAATCGTGGAAATCACGCTTGGACCCAAAAACAGAGTAATAGACCAAGAAACGGGCCAGAATCGGCCAAAACTGCGAGTGTTGATGACCGACACGTAAATGCACCCTGCGGTTCGTTAACCGTGGAAATCACTCCGGGGCCCCAAAATAGTGAGTAATAGTCCATGACACAGGCCAGAATCAGCCAAAACTGTGAGTGTTGATGACTAACACGTAAGAGCGCCTTGGGGATCAACAACTATGGAAATCACTTCAGGACCAGAAAACGGTGACTAAATGACCACAAAATGCGTTAGAATTGGCCAAAACTATGAGTGTTCATAACCAACACGTAAGCGCACCCGGGGATTCGTTAATTGTGGAAATCATTCCGGGGCCCCAAAACAGTGAGTAATTGTCCATGAAACGGGCCAGAATTGGCCAAAACTACTAGCATTGATGACCGACATGTAAACGCACCCCGCGGTTCTTTAATCGTGGAAATCACACCGGGGCCCCAAAACAGTGAGTGTTGATGACCGACACCTAAACGCACCTTGGGGTTCAACAACTATGGAAATCGCTTCGGGACCCCTAAATGGTGAGTAATAGCCCACGAATCGCGTCATAATTGGCCAAAACTGTGAGTGTTGACGACAGACACGCAAACGCACTGCGGGGATTGTCAATCGTGGAAATCGCTCTAGGACGCCCAAACGGTGAGTAATAGTGCACGAAACGGACGAGAATTGGCCAAAATTGTGAGTGTTTATGACCGACACGTAAACGCACCCCGGAGTTCGTCAATCG
>NW_021313590.1:0-2308 GCF_002162155.2 Triticum dicoccoides | reverse complement strand
AAGGGAGCGAAGGTTTTGCTATGTGGAAATGGGGAGCCTTATTACAATCACTAAGAAAATCACGAGAAATAGTAGAAAGAGTATGAGCACCGAGGTGCCCGAGACGACGATGCCACAAATCCGAGGTGGTGGTGGTGAGGAGTGTGGACGCCCGTGCTGGTTTATTGCCAATGAAGGGGTAGAGGTCGCCGGTGCTAGCGGAGATCATGAGAACTTCTCGAGTGCGAAGATCCTTCACAAGAAAACCACACGGAAAAAATTCAACGGAACATGAGTTATCTTTGGTAAATTTGCGTACAGAAATAAGGCTAGTAACTACATGTGGAGAGACAAGAATGTCCGTGAGGCGAAATTTGTGAGGGTGGAGTGTGGTGGAGCCGGTGGCCGTGACGGGGAGATGTTGTCCATTGCCAACAAGTATGCTCGAAGGAACATGCGTTAATGAATGACTAGACGAGGTTAAGATACCTTGGCTGCCGGTCACGTGCGAAGAGGCACCACTGTCCAAGTACCACTCGGGGGCTGGTTGGTTGGGGAAGCCGGAGTTGCTGTAGGCGGCGTTGAGCATGGCAAGATGACCCCACGACGGCGGCGCGGGTGGGTAGTACGGAGTCGTCGGCGCCGGCGGGTACATGGGGTACGCCTGAGCGTGGGTGTTCGGGCGGGGTCCCAAGACACCGACAGCATTGGGAGGGATCCAGCCAGAACGAGGCGATGGCAAGGCCATGCCATATGGAGCGAAGTAGCCCGTGAAGGGGGAGAACACCGGCGGGGAGTGCTGGCCGCGCCCATGACCACGTCCACGACCGCGGCCACGACCACGGTCACCATCGGCAGAGCGGTCACCGCGGCCACGTCCAGAGGGCGGTTGTTGGGGATGTGGAGAGCCCTGGGCGCGGTCGGAGGAGCCACTGCTTTGGCCGCGGTCAGCAGGGCCGCGGGAGCCGGCCTCGGAGCCGTTGCCGTGGACGGCGCCGCGATCACCGCCGGGGAGCGCGAACGCCGAGGCACTCTCCTCAGCGGTGCGCTGCGCCTGGGATTCCTCGGCCATGATGACCCGAGAGAGGACGATGTCGAAGGGCAGCTCCTGGTCACCGAGAACAACCCGGATGGTGTCGAGGCGCTTGTCGAGGCCGTGAAGAAACTGAGTGCGAAGATCCACCTCGGAGACGGCGTGCTCGATGTCGGCGAGGCCGTCAGTGAGGAGTTTCATGCGCCGCGCGTAGTCGGCGACGGAAAGATCTCCCTGCTTGAGGTTGCGGTACTGCCGGTTGAGAACCATGAACCGGGCAGCACGGTTGGCGAGGAAGAAATCCTTGATCTTGTGCCAGAGCGCGTAGGTGTTGGTGGCGCCAATGATGTGATCCACCATGGTGTCGGCAAGCGTGGCGTAGATCCAGAGGACGACGTGGGCATCAAGCTCGAGGTAGGCGGCATCGGCGTTGGGAGGAGGAGGATGGTCGATGAGGAACTTGACGCCGTGGCGAATGAGGACCATGAGGAAGAAGGATTTCCATTTGTGGTAGTTGTGATCCGCGGGGTTGAGTAGAAACTTGATGTGGTTGGAGATGTGATCATTGTAGATGGAGAGGCGGGGAGCAGAGGGCGGCGGCTCCGTAGGGGCAGAGGAGAAAAGGGGCGCAAAGTGCGATCCGGCGGTGGCGGAGGAGCTGCTGAAGAGGGAGGGCGTCGTACCAAAGACGAACGGCGGAGAGGAAGTGGAGGAGGTGGCCGGGGTGGTGGAGGCGGCGGGCGCCATGGAGGAGAGAGAGCCCGGCGAGGTGACGGAGTCCATGGCGGCGGCGGACAGGGAGGAGTCGGTGCCGGTCATGAGGAGAACCTGGAAGCAGCTGATACCAAGTTGAAAAGATATTTCCTTGATTGATTTGCGGATCACAGTATAGAGTATATATCAAGGAGAACTGCACGTCCTATACAAGTGGCACTCGGGCCCGACGTGGTCTCCTGATCCTATAAACACGGTATAAGTACACAACGTTACATGAGTACAGATTTTTGCTAACAACACGTGCAGTACACACTCTCTTAGGCAGGCAAGTAACCTAAGACAACTTTTGTGAAGATCGCTGGTTCATTATTGTTTCAGTTTTGTTTTTCTCTCTAAATTTTGTACTACATAGATAATCCCTTAAATGCTTTTTACTGCTTGATCACATGTACGTGCAAGAAATGAGTTGTTAACTGAAACAATAATGTATATTCAAATAAAATTAGAATAGATCGCTTTGTATCATGCTAGCTTTGATAACACTTTTCATTTACTTGCACTTCTAGAGTGCCGTTGGTT
>NW_021313589.1:0-4472 GCF_002162155.2 Triticum dicoccoides | reverse complement strand
TTTTGGGGTCCCGAAGCGATTTTCATAGTTGTTGAACCCCAAGGTGTGCTTACGTGTTGGTCATCAACACTTGCAGTTTTGGCTGATTCTGGCCCGTTTCATGGACTCTTACTCACCGTTTTTGGGCCCAAAAGCGATTTCCATGGTTGTCGAACTCCAAGGTGCGCTTATGTGTCGGTCATCAACAATCATAGTTCGGGCTGATTCTGGCCCGTTTCTTGGACTATTACTCTTTTTGGGGTCCTGGAGTCATTTCCACGATTGACGAACCTCGGGGTGCGTTTACGTGTCGATCATCAACACTCACATATTTGGCCGATTCTTGTCCGTTTCGTGGACTATTACTCGCCGTTTTGGGGACCCAGAGCGATTTCCACGATTGATGAACCCCGGGATGCGTTTATGTGTTGGTCTTCAACTCTCACAGTTTTGTGCAATTCTGACCCGTTTCGTGGACTATTACTCAACGTTTTGGGGTCCCGAAGCAATTTTCATAGTTGTTGAACCCCAAGGTGTGCTTACGTGTTGGTCATCAACACTTGCAGTTGTGGCCGATTCTGGCCCGTTTCATGGTCTATTACTCACAGTTTTTGGGCCCCAAAGCGATTTCCATGGTTGTCGAACTCCAAGGTGCGCTTACGTGTCGGTCATCAACAATCACAGTTCGGGCTGATTCTGGCCCGTTTCTTGGACTATTACTCTGTTTTGGGGTCCCGGAGTCATTTCCATGATTGACGAACCTCAGGGTGCGTTTACGTGTCGATCATCAACACTCGCATATTTGGCCGATTCTTGTCCGTTTCGTGGACTATTACTTGCTGTTTTGGGGACCCAGAGCGATTTCCACGATTGATGAACCCCGGGGTGCGTTTATGTGTCAGTTGTCAACACTCACAGTTTTGTCCAATTCTGACCCGTTTCATGGACTATTACTCATCGTTTTCGGGTCCCGAAGCGATTTCCATAGTTGTTGAACCCCAAGGTGTGTTTACGTGTTGATCATCAACACTCGTAGTTTTGGCCGATTCTGGCCCGCTTCATGCACTATTACTCACCATTCCGGGGTCCCGGAGTGATTTCCATGGTTATCGAACTCCAAGGTGCGCTTACGTGTCGATAATCAACACTCGCGGTTTCTGCCGTTTCCTGCCCGTTTCATGGACTATTACTCACCGTTTTGGGGTCCCAAAGCGATTTTCGTTTCATGGGCTATTACTCGCGGTTTCGAGCACTATTACTCAGCGTTTTGGGGACCCAAAGCGCTTTCCACGATTGATGAACCCCGGGGTGCGTTTATGTGTCCGTCATCAACACTCACAGTTTTGTCCAATTCTGACCCGTTTTGTGGACTATTATTCACCGTTTTGGGGTCCCGAAGCGATTTTCATAGTTGTTGAACCCCAAGGCGTGCTTACGTGTTGGTCATCAACACTTGCAGTTTTGGCTGATTCTGGCCCGTTTCATGGACTCTTACTCACCGTTTTTGGGCCCAAAAGCGATTTCCATGGCTGTCGAACTCCAAGGTGCGCTTATGTGTCGGTCATCAACAATCACAGTTCGGGCTGATTCTGGCCCGTTTCTTGGACTATTACTCTTTTTGGGGTCCTGGAGTCATTTCCACGATTGACGAACCTCGGGGTGCGTTTACGTGTCGATCATCAACACTCACATATTTGGCCGATTCTTGTCCGTTTCGTGGACTATTACTCGCCGTTTTGGGGACCCAGAGCGATTTCCACGATTGATGAACCCCGAGATGCGTTTATGTGTTGGTCTTCAACTCTCACAGTTTTGTCCAATTCTGACCCGTTTCGTGGACTATTACTCAACGTTTTGGGGTCCCGAAGCGATTTTCATAGTTGTTGAACCCCAAGGTGTGCTTACGTGTTGGTCATCAACACTTGCAGTTGTGGCCAATTCTGGCCCGTTTCATGGTCTATTACTCACCGTTTTTGGGCCCCAAAGCGATTTCCATGGTTGTCGAACTCCAAGGTGCGCTTACGTGTCGGTCATCAACAATCACAGTTCAGGCTGATTCTGGCCCGTTTCTTGGACTATTACTCTGTTTTGGGGTCCCGGAGTCATTTCCACGATTGACGAACCTCGGGGTGCGTTTACGTGTCGATCATCAACACTCACATATTTGGCCGATTCTTGTCCGTTTCGTGGACTATTACTGGCCGTTTTGGGGACCCAGAGCGATTTCCACGATTGATGAACCCCGGGGTGCGTTTATGTGTCGGTTGTCAACACTCACAGTTTTGTCCAATTCTGACCCGTTTCATGGACTATTACTCATCGTTTTTGGGTACCGAATCGATTTCCATAGTTGTTGAACCCCAAGGTGTGTATACGTGTTGATCATCAACACTCGTAGTTTTGGCCGATTCTGGCCCGCTTCATGCACTATTACTCACCATTCCGGGGTCCCGGAGTGATTTCCATGGTTATCGAACTCGAAGGTGCGCTTACGTGTCGATCATCAACACTCGCGGTTTCGGCCGTTTCCTGCCCGTTTCATGGACTATTACTCACCGTTTTGGGGTCCCAAAGCGATTTTCGTTTCATGGACTATTACTCGCGGTTTCGAGCACTATTACTCAGCGTTCTGGGGACCCAAAGCGCTTTCCACGATTGATGAACCCCGGGGTGCGTTTATGTGTCCGTCGTCAACACTCACAGTTTTGGCCAATTCTGACCCGTTTTGTGGACTATTATTCACCGTTTTGGGGTCCCGAAGCGATTTTCATAGTTGTTGAACCCCAAGGTGTGCTTACGTGTTGGTCATCAACACTTGCAGTTTTGGCTGATTCTGGCCCGTTTCATGGACTCTTACTCACCGTTTTTGGGCCCAAAAGCGATTTCCATGGTTGTCGAACTCCAAGGTGCGCTTATGTGTCGGTCATCAACAATCACAGTTCGGGCTGATTCAGGCCCGTTGCTTGGACTATTACTCTTTTTGGGGTCCTGGAGTCATTTCCACGATTGACGAACCTCGGGGTGCGTTTACGTGTCGATCATCAACACTCACATATTTGGCCGATTCTTGTCCGTTTCGTGGACTATTACTCGCCGTTTTGGGGACCCAGAGCGATTTCCACGATTGATGAACCCCGAGATGCGTTTATGTGTTGGTCTTCAACTCTCACAGTTTTGTCCAATTCTGACCCGTTTCGTGGACTATTACTCAACGTTTTGGGGTCCCGAAGCGATTTTCATAGTTGTTGAACCCCAAGGTGTGCTTACGTGTTGGTCATCAACACTTGCAGTTGTGGCCAATTCTGGCCCGTTTCATGGTCTATTACTCACCGTTTTTGGGCCCCAAAGCGATTTCCATGGTTGTCGAACTCCAAGGTGCGCTTACGTGTCGGTCATCAACAATCACAGTTCAGGATGATTCTGGCCCGTTTCTTGGACTATTACTCTGTTTTGGGGTCCCGAAGTCATTTCCACGATTGACGAACCTCGGGGTGCGTTTACGTGTCGATCATCAACACTCACATATTTGGCCGATTCTTGTCCGTTTCGTGGACTATTACTGGCCGTTTTGGGGACCCAGAGCGATTTCCACGATTGATGAACCCCGGGGTGCGTTTATGTGTCGGTTGTCAACACTCACAGTTTTGTCCAATTCTGACCCTTTTCATGGACTATTACTCATCTTTTTCGGGTACCGAATCGATTTCCATAGTTGTTGAACCCCAAGGTGTGTATACGTGTTGATCATCAACACTCGTAGTTTTGGCCGATTCTGGCCCACTTCATGCACTATTACTCACCATTCCGGGGTCCCGGAGTGATTTCCATGGTTATCGAACTCGAAGGTGCGCTTACGTGTCGATCATCAACACTCGCGGTTTCGGCCGTTTCCTGCCCGTTTCATGGACTATTACTCACCGTTTTGGGGTCCCAAAGCGATTTTCGTTTCATGGACTATTACTCGCGGTTTCGAGCACTATTACTCAGCGTTTTGGGGACCCAAAGCGCTTTCCACGATTGATGAATCCCGGGGTGCGTTTATGTGTCCGTCGTCAACACTCACAGTTTTGTCCAATTCTGACCCGTTTTGTGGACTATTATTCACCGTTTTGGGGTCCCGAAGCGATTTTCATAGTTGTTGAACCCCAAGGTGTGCTTACGTGTTGGTCATCAACACTTGCAGTTTTGGCTGATTCTGGCCCGTTTCATGGACTCTTACTCACCGTTTTTGGGCCCAAAAGCGATTTCCATGGTTGTCGAACTCCAAGGTGCGCTTATGTGTCGGTCATCAACAATCATAGTTCGGGCTGATTCTGGCCCGTTTCTTGGACTAATACTCTTTTTGGGGTCCTGGAGTCATTTCCACGATTGATGAACCTCGGGGTGCGTTTACGTGTCGATCATCAACACTCACATATTTGGCCGATTCTTGTCCGTTTCGTGGACTATTACTCGCCGTTTTGGGGACCCAGAGCGATTTCCACGATTGATGA
>NW_021313588.1:0-1006 GCF_002162155.2 Triticum dicoccoides | reverse complement strand
TGCCCTGCAATGGTCCGACCATCGTGTCGTGGCCGTTTGTGGTGCTTGATTTAGGTCTCGGTTCTGTGGTGCTTGCTGACCGATTTAGGGATCTGTTTTGTGCTCGTTCCATCTCTGGTGGTGGTCTTCCGGCCACCACAAACTTTCAGTTGTGATGATCCCGTTTGTTGAAATTCCATGTGTTGGTTAGGCTTATTTTTTAGTGTATATGCTATTTGTCGGGATTTGATAGTTCCATACTTATTTATGATCCTGACTAGGATTAGCATAATCAAAACAATCACCTCAGAATGGTGACTTTTGATAGGATTTAGCGTTTTTATATTCCCCTTGGCATTACTTGTGTGTTATCCATAAACTGATGTTGTGGTGAACCAATGTTAAGTATTAACGTTTCACAGGGAGCAGCTATCCCTCTACTCAGGGCTCACTAATTACAGAACATGTGTGGCTCTTGCCTGGCTGGCCTTAATTAATAAAAGACAGATTTTTCATATTCTACCTAAATTTATTAATTAAGCTTTCTATTTGATTTTTGGCTATATTTTTCAAATCAGAAACCACTTTGTCTGCTACAACGAAGAACATCCGTGCCACTTTACATTTAGCGGCATCACTGACCGGTCAGCGGAAGCTGTGTCCTAGCCTCCCTGTCTGGTTACCATTGCTTTGTGGACTGCCCCGTCCTCAGCCAGTACCTCAGTTCAGTTCTAGTGAGTACCTGTCCTCCTCCCTCTGCTTGTGGTGTTGGCCATAATGCGTAGACTGATTACACTCTATTGACTTGTAAACTGATGAAGGTTGTTATTTGCACAAGACCATCTTGTATCTCTGCCTATCTACCGCTTTAAGACGCCTGTATAGGTATAACTGTTGTGGGCTACATTATCCTGTGTTTGTTGAAAGAAAAGATGGTTCTTTGTGAATGAATTTCGTGTTATTCGTAAATTGAAGATATCACGAATGAATGCGGTGTTCTCATTCTATATGCTAGATGTTTCACAAG
>NW_021313587.1:0-2283 GCF_002162155.2 Triticum dicoccoides | reverse complement strand
AAATTCAAGGAATCCATCTGTACCATTTACATGCATGTTAGAACAACTTATCACTACTGTTTAGGGCAAATGAAGTGAATGACATTTAAATAACCACATATGGAGTTTGAATTTGAATCTTGGATTCAAACCAACTTCATTTAATCTGGTTTTAGATGCATTAGCCCAAAACACATTCATTTTGCCATGTCATGATCATGCATCATATTGTGCATTGCATTGATTGTGTTCCCTTCTGTGTTGCCGGTATTTGTCCCCTCTCGATAGACGTGATACCGATGATGTGATCGTTGACACTGATGAAGACTCAATGTTATCTTCAGAAGTGCCAGGCAAGCAAAACCCCCTTGTTCATTCCGATAAAATCCCACTCTCTCGCTCCTGCTCTCTTTTACTGCATTAGGACAACAACGACATATTTGTTACCTGCTGCGGTAGCTGAACCCCTTTATCCTTTGCATGACCTGTCATTGCCACAGTAAATAGATGAGACCCACTAGCATGAGTAGGAGTTGTTTGAGCCCTGTTGTGCCTACTCATTCATGCTTGTTTGTCATGCCTGCTACTGCTTAGAGTCGAGTCAGGTCTGATTCATCCGGGATGAATCAGAGGTGTGTGAACATGTCCTACGGTGTGTGAGCTAAGCGTGTGAACACGATTTGGTAAAGGTAGCGGTGAGAGGCCATGTAGGAGTACATGGTGGGTTGTCTCATTGCAGCCGTCCTCAGGAACTGAGTTCTGTGTTTGTGATCCATGATTCAGCTACTACCACGCATTGGGCCCGAAACCAATGGACCCTCTCGGCTTCTTGATCACCCTTGTCCTCTGTCCAGGAGTTGCAAGTAGTTTCTGGTGTTTGTAGTATGCTGGAGGCCGTGCGCAGCGCTGACCGTAGGGGTGGGCTGTGATGCGGTAGGCACGTGGCACGGTGTACCGGGCGCCCGTTTGGTGTCTCGGGAACCCTGTTCACATCGTTTGGGGCTGTGAGGGAAACTCCGGCCGGATCTCCTCATGGATGGAACCCGAATAGGCGATAAACCTGGACTAGAGACTCGAGTGTTTAGGCAGGCCGTGGCCGACACCCACGTTGGGCTTCCGCTTGAAGGTTGCCGAGTACATGTCGTGTAAACGGCGGTAAGTGGTGAGAGCGTGTGTGAAGAAGTACACCCCTGCAGGGTTAACATCATCTATTCGAATAGCCGTGTCCGCAGTAAAGGACTTCTGGGTTGCTTATATCAGTTCATAGACAAGTGAAAGTGGATACCCTAAAATACGCAAGATAAGCGTGAGTGCTATGGATGGCATTCTCGTAGGGAGACGGGAGCGGTTCCATAGTGGTGTATTGATATGGTGAATATGTGGACTCGTGTGCGCCACCTCAAAAGAGTTACATTGCAGTCGTAGTTTAGGATAGCCACCGAGTCAAAGCTGGCTTGCTGCAGTTAAACCCCACCATCCCCTTTGTTGATAATGATGCATATGTAGTTAGTTCTGATGTAAGTCTTGCTGGGTACATTTGTACTCACGTTTGCCTATTTTATGTTTTTGCAGAGAGACTTCGGTCTCACTAGTAGTTCCGCGTGGACTTCGACGTTTAGCTTGTTACCTCAGCTACGATCTTATGCCCTCGGCAGGATCTGGTAGATAGTCAGGCTTCACAGCCTTTTTCATTTATAGATGTCTGTACCCAGACATGATAGCTTCCGCTTGTGCTTTGACTTGTATGCTCTGAGTGTTGGGTCATGAGACCCATGTTTGTAATATCTCGCTCCTCGGAGCCTATTGATTAAATACTTGAGTCGTAGAGTCATGTTGTGATGCCATGTTGTATTTGCACATATCGAGCATATTGTGTGTATGTTATTGAAATGCTTGGTATGTGTGGGATCTGACCATCTAGTTGTTTATCTTTAGTAGCCTCTCTTACCGGGAAATGTCTCCTAGTGTTTCCATTGAGCCTTGGTAGCTTGCTACTGCTCCGGAACACTTAGGCTGGCCGGCATGTGTCCTTCTTCATTCCTGTGTCTGTCCCTTCGGGGAAATGTCACGCGATGAATACCGGAGTCCTGTTAGCCCGCTACAGCCCGGTTCACCGGAGTCCTGCTAGCCCAGTGCTACAGCCTGGATTCACTCGCTGATGACCGACACGTTCGATGCTGGGTCATGGATGCCTGTCCCTGTAAGTCTGTGCCACTTTGGGTTTACGACTAGCCATGTCAGCCCGGGCTCCTTATCATATGGATGCTAGCGACACTGTCATATACGTGTGCCAAAAGGCGCAAA
>NW_021313586.1:0-2491 GCF_002162155.2 Triticum dicoccoides | reverse complement strand
TCTCTATGTCATCTTGTATTCCAAATAACTGTTCTACTATATGAATTCGGTTTACTGCTCAGAATCATCCAGATTAGTGTCAAAGTTTGCATCGGCGTAACCCTTTACGACGAACTCTTTTACCACCTCCATAATCGAGAAATTTTTTTAGTCCACTAGTTACTAAGGATAACCTTGACCGTTGTCCCGTGATCCATTCCTGGATCACACTTGTACCCCTTGACTGACTCATGGCAAGGCACACTTCTGGTGCGGTACACAACATAACATACTGTAGAGCCTACGTCTAAAGCATAGGGGACGACCTTCGTCCTTTCTCTCTATTATACCATGGTCAGGTCTTGAGTCTTACTCAATACTCACACCTTATAACACAACCAAGAACTCCTTCTTTGCCGATCTATTTTGAACTCCTTCAAAATCTTGTCATGGTATGTGTTCGTTTGAAAGTACTATTAAGCGATTTTCATCTATCCTTATAGATCTTGATGCTCAATGTTCAAGTAGCTTAATCCAGGTTTTTCCATTTAAAAACACTTTTCAAATAACCCTATATGCTTTCCAGAAACTCTACATCATTTCTGATCAACAATATGTCAACAACATATACTCATCAGAAATTCTATAGTGCTCCCACTCACTTCTTTGGAAATACAAGTTTCTCATAAACTTTGTATAAACCCAAAATCTTTGATCATCTCATCAAAGCATATATTCCAACTCTGAGATGCTTACTCCAGTCCTTAGAAGGATTGCTGGAGCTTTGCATACTTGTTAGCATCTTTCAGGATTGTCAAAACCTTCTGGTTGTATCACATACAAACTGTCCTCAAGAAAATCGTCGAGGAAACAATGTTTTGACATCCTATCTACAAGATTTCATAAATAATGCAGTAATTGCTAATATAATTCCAACAGACTCTTAGCATCGCTACGAGTGAGAAAGTCTCATCATAGTCAACTCCTTGAACTTGTCGGAAAATATCTTAACGACAAGTCGAGCTTTCTTAATGGTGATACTTATCGTCATTGTCTGTCTTCCTTTTAAAATCCATCTGCACCCAACAGCCTTACGACCATCAAGTGGTTCCTCCAAACTCCATACTTTGTTTTCATACATGGATCCTCTCTCGGATTTTATGGCCTCGAGCAATTCATCGGAATCCGGGCCCACCATCGCTTCTCCATAGCTCGTAGGTTCATTGTTGTCTAGCAACATGACCTCCAAGACAGGATTACGTACCACTCTAAAGTAGTACGTATCCTTGTCAACCTACTAGTTTTGGTAGTGACTTGATACGAAGTTTCATGATTACTATCATCAGCTTCCACTTCAATTGGTGTAGGTGCCACAGGAACAACTTCCTGTGCCCTGCTACACACTGGTTGAAGTGATGGTTCAATAACCTCATCAAGTCTCCACCATCCTCCCACTCAATTCTTTTGAGAGAAACTTTTCCTCGAGAAAGGACCCGTTTTAGAAACAATCACTTTTGCTTCTGGATCTGAAATAGGAGGTATACCCAACTGTTTTGGGTGACCTATGAAGATGCATTTATCCGTTTTGGGTTCGAGCTTACTAGGATGAAACTTTTTCACATAAGCGTTGCAGCCCCAAACTTTCAAGAAATGACAACTTAGGTTTTTCTAAACCATAGTTCACACGGTGTCATCTCAATGAATTATGTGGTACCCTATTAAAGTGAATGCGGTTGTCTCTAATTCCTAATCCATAAACGATAGTGGTAATTCGATAAGAGACATCACGGAACGCCCCATATCCAATAGGGTGCATCTATGATGTTCGGACACACCATCACACTATGGTGTTCCAGGCGGTACTAGTTGTGAAACAATTTCCACAATGTCTTAATTGTGTACCAAACACGTAACTCGGATATTCATCTCTATGATCATATCATAGACATTTTATCCTCTTGTCATGACGATCTTCAACTTCACTCTGAAATTACTTGAACCTTTCAATAATTCAGACTTGTGTTTCATCAAGTAAATATACTCAGCATCTACTCAAATCATCTGTGAAGTAAGAACATAATGATATCCACTGCGTGCCTCGGCACTCATTGGACAACACACATCAAAATGTATTACTTCCAACAAGTTGCTCTCTTGTTCCATCTTACTGAAAACGAGGCTTTTTAGTCATCTTTGCCATGTGGTATGATTTGCATGTCTCAAGTGATTTAGAATCAAGTGAGTTCAAACGATCCATCTGCATGGAGTTTCTTCATGCGCACATACCAATAGACATGGTTCGCATGTCTCAAACTTTTGAAAAACGAGTGAGTCCAAAGATCCATCAACATGGAGCTTCTTCATGCGTTTTATACCAATATGACTCAAATGGCAGTGCCACAAGCAGGTGGTACTATCATTTATTATCTTATATCTTTTGGCATGAACATGTGTATCACTACGATCGAGATTCAATAAACCATTCATTTTAGGTTCAAGACCATTGAAGGTA
>NW_021313585.1:0-1068 GCF_002162155.2 Triticum dicoccoides | reverse complement strand
GCCCGTACAGACGGATCTGGTGGTACCCGGAGTAGGCATCTAAAAAAGATAACCTCTCACATCCCGCGGTCGAGTCAACAATTTGATCTATGCGAGGGAGAGGAAAATGATCTTTCGGGCAGGCCCGGTTGATGTGCTTGAAATCAATGCACATTCGGAGCGACTTGTCCTTCTTAGGAACCATGACGACATTAGCGAGCCACTCGGAGTGGTATATCTCTCGGATAAATCCTGCCGCCAACAGTCGAGCCACTTCTTCGCCAATGGCTTTTCTCTTCTGGACGGCGGACCGCCGAAGATGCTCTTTGACTGGTTTTGCAGATGAGTCGACTCTTAGGCGATGCTCAGCCAGTCCCCTGGGAACACCTGGCATGTCAGCGGGCTTCCATGCAAAAATGTCCCAGTTCTCACGGAGGAACTGGATGAGCGCTTCTTCCTATTTTGGGTCGAGTGTCGTGGAGATGCGGCTCGGAGCTGCTTCGGGGTCGGTCGGGTGAATGTGAACAGGCTTCGTCTCACCGGACGACTGGAATGCAGACTCTGTGGCGGGCTTCTTGGATCGCAGCAAGTCACTCGGATCTGCGTTTTGCTTATATTCTTCGAACTCGACCGCTGTCACCTGGGAATCGGCGATCTTGGAGCCCTTCTGAAAGCACTCTTCTGCCTTTTTCTGATCACCGGTGACAGTGATCACTCCTTTGGGACCGGGCATCTTCAATTTGAGGTACACGTAGCATGGTCGAGCCATAAATCGTGCGTAAGCTGGTCTCCCCAAAATGGCATGATATGCACTCTGAAAATCCACGACCTCAAACGTCAACTTTTCTTTGCGAAAATGCTTCGAATCACCAAACACCACGTCCAAAGCTATCTGGCCGAGTGACTCGGCCTTCTTCCCTGGTATAACTCCATGAAAGCTCATGTTACTAGTGCTCAGTCGGGACATCGGAATGCCCATACCTTTCAATGTGTCTGCATACAATAAGTTCAGCCCACTTCCACCATCCATCAGCACCTTTGTCAGTCGAGTGCCTTCGACAACTGGATCGACCACCAAAGCTTGCCTCC
>NW_021313584.1:0-2078 GCF_002162155.2 Triticum dicoccoides | reverse complement strand
CTAAGTTTTTGCTTCTTCACATGAGTTGTGCTATCCGTGCAATGCCATTTTCTTTTGTTTTGCTTGATGTTTGAATAAAATACATTAGATCTGAAATTCTTAAATGAGAGAGAGTCCTCACATAGCTAAATAATTATTTAACTACTCATTGATCTTCACTTATATCTTTTTGGAGTATTTTGTCATTTACTCGTGTGCTTCACTTATATCCTATGAGTAAATGGTTGAATGAGTTGAATGTCAAGTAGCGCGGTCCGCACCCGCGCTTCGACTGTTGACGATATCAGCAGCGATTTTCCAAAATGCGCTACTATTAGTTAGCTGTAGCAATTTCCTTGTCCCTCGCTACTGCTATATCTTTCATCATTTCCCCCCACTTCCTACCCCTTTCGGTTTCAATAAACTGCAATTTTCAGATACTAGGTACTACTAGATATCAAATTCATAAACCATTATAAGTACTAGGTAGTACTCCCTCCGTTCCAAATTACTCGTCGTGGTTTTAGTTCAAACCACGACGAGTAATTTGGGATGAAGGGAGTACTAGATAACAATTTCATGTGTAGTCAACATGCATCCTCAAGCAGTACAAGGTCATATCGACGACGATCATCATATGTAGTTCTAGATGATATCGACGACGATCATCATATGTAGTTCTAGATGATATCGACGACGATCATCATATGTAGTTCTAGATGATATCGCCACACACACATATGTAGTTCTAGATGATATCGAAGATGATCATCCTCCTCAAGCCTGGGCGGTGGATGTTCCTGATAGTAATTAGGATAGCCTGTCCAACACGAAGATATTTTCCATCGAGGAATCTCTTCCACCCAACCGAGTTTAAGCGTGTGCGACCGTCCGTGTCCACGCGGTAAGTACAGGTTGTGACGGAGCCCCTTGCGATAAGGCGTAGTCCAGCTGAGCCTTCTTCATCAGGCTCGATACCATAACTCACAGATTGGCTCTTGCCAATTTCTGAATAAGAAAAACATATCAATTAATAAATAGCCTCGCACATACTCTTGCAAATAGGTATACATGGATTATCTACACTATTAATAGTTCCTTAGATTTTACACTCTAATAACCATGTGATCGAACTCTACACTAAAGCATGTCATCGACTAGATTCCACACAACATATTATTGGACTCTACACTAAGCATATCATCGGATAATTTGCATTTGTAAGTATAACATACCATATCATGTCGATCGACCATGGTACTTGTCAGGCGGGTCACGAATGGCACCCGGACAAAGTCACCACATGGTGGAATTATGTCCCATAGATTTCACACCTCCTCCTTGCTCACTCTCATTCTTTGAGCTACGATGGCTTCATGAAGTGGGTCCTCATCATCTTCATCGAGTGGGTCCTCATTATCTTCATCATCTTCATCATCTTTGTCATCTTCATCATCTCCCACCAGGTTGATATAAATGACAGCCAGCTTGGGTCTTTCTGCTTTGAAAAGACGATCAACTCACCACCAGTAAGACGCAAGCAGGCGAGGAAACGGGCCCATCCATCTCCTCTAATCCGCGACATATTGCGTCCTTTCTCGACCTCCATTGTGTATGGCCCCTAGGAGCCTCAAATGTCACAGTGTCTCCTGTCAGCTTGTTGAATTTCAACCTCACATTGCATGGGACGATCTGTGTAAAATAAGAAAAATGACACAATACAGTAATGCCAACACTAAAAATAAAATAGTTGTTACATTTCATATAATTTCTTACCGCCGCATGACGAAAACTCGACTGGAAGTAGATGCCGAACAGCTTTCCAGTTGCAAGGCTGCTAGCGCACCTTGACTTGCACAGTCGACATGGTGGTGGTGGTGGTGGTGCCATTTTCCTAAAGCAATATGAGCAAAGGATTAATGACCCACTTCACAGGAAAGAAAAATAGTAGCATGTGATATTTTTGGTTCTTCTTCAGTTATATTTTCATAGTGGAACCCGATCCCAAAAAGTAAACAACAAGCTCTCAATTTGATGAAGAGATTCTTCCGCGAGAAGCAATTTGATGGACAATTATAATCCTAAGATCTAGTAACATA
>NW_021313583.1:0-946 GCF_002162155.2 Triticum dicoccoides | reverse complement strand
GGGCCACCTTCCTAATGCTCTATTCTGGTATCAGACGCAATACTTACTCTCGCTGCTCTGAAACCCTTTCTCACTCTGGTTCAGACTTCGAGCAACCATCTATCCACTTGGAACCTCTTATTGTACCTTCGTACCTTACTCTTGATGTATTCGATTTGTTCAACTCGAGAGATACTCATATGTTCATACTTGGGAAACCCCCAGAAGATTTTCCCTTGTAACATCCTATCGTTGTAGAGCTGCCCCTTACCTATTCGTAAGTACGATGGAGATCCCGAAGAAAGGATGACAAATTGATCATGGTGACTTGAAGCAGTGAAATGAAGACATCAACGAAAGGGATCAACCTCTTCGAGAAGAGCAAGCCAGGATGAGAAGATCCATTAGAATATCGTAGCCAGAACTTTCCCCTTACTCCCCTCTTAAATCTCGGGACGAGATTTCTTGTAGTGGAGGAGAATTGTGACGCCCGGGTAATTAAGCTACAGTAATCCCCACTAATGATGCCACGTCACCTCGGTTACTGTGGATAAACTCGCGTTAGTTTGAAATCTAGTTCGAATTTCAAATTCAAAATCGAGCAAACAATAAAAGTTTTCAAATATTAAGATTTAAATGTTCGGAGCGAACCAAATAATACATAGGTAATTATGGTGGAGAAACCAAACTTTGATAAAATGTTTAAAGGCCCTAAAACAATTAAAACAATAGTGAAAACAATTATTTAAATACCTTTTGTAATTAATAAAATGTCAAACTAAATTATTTGAGGATTAGACTTTTTGTGACTATGGACTAAGTTGAAATACTAAATTAGATGCTACGTGTGTATTTTAATAAAACTAAAATAATAGGAAACAAAACTAAAACAGAAAAGGTAAAATAAATAAAAGTAAAAACAAAAGAAAAGAAAAGGGACCCCTACTGGGCCAACCGGCCCAGCTGA
>NW_021313582.1:0-2143 GCF_002162155.2 Triticum dicoccoides | reverse complement strand
GCGTGGAGCTCTCGGCCAAGGTGGGGCTAAGGCCTAGAGGTCGAAAGAGACCAGGGAAGAAGGGGGAAACGACTCGGGGGCTCACCGCGGTTGCAGTGGGCGTCGAAGCGGGCTCGGAGACGCGCTGGAGACGGCGAATTCGATGGCGATGATGGTCGGAGCCCGAAGAGGGGAACGGCGACGTGGCGGCGATACAGGGCTTCCGGAGGCCCGTGAAGCGGTGGGGAGGAAGAGGGGGTTGTGGCGGAGCTTCTGAGCTAGTCGGGGGAGCGAGGGGTGGCCGGAGACGGCTGCTATGGCGAACGTCGGCGACGGTGGTGTTCGGCTGTGTGAGAGAGAGAGCGAGGGAGAGGAGGGAAGAGCCGAGGGCGAGTGAGAGAGAGCAGGGGGGAGGCGTGGTGTCGTCCAGGGGCATCGAGGCGAGGAGGGGAGGGCAGGCAGGCAGGGAGAGAGGTGGCGTGGCGCGGTGGCGCGCGCGCGCGCCGGCCACACTCCCCTTCCTCTATCGGGACGAAGACGACAGAGGAGGGAGACGGGCTGGGCCGCCTGCTGGCTGGGCCGGCCAGCTGGCTGGGCTGCACAGGGAGGAGCCCAGGTAAGCTTCTCCCTTTTATTTTTTTTCCTGTTTTCTAATTTCTGACATTTGTTTTGATTTAAATAATATATTAAATCATTTATTTAACTTATGCCAATTTTTGCAGGGGCTAGATATATTATTCCAGAGCTCCTTTATAATTGGCATAATATTTGGACATATATTAATATATATAGAAATATATTTCCAATGCAAATATTTATGCATTAATTCCAAATGCCCAAAATAAATGTCCATGAGCCACTAAAAATATTGGTTTGATTTTTATCTCTGTCCAATATTTTCAGAGAGCAACATGAGCATTTTCTTGGACCCTTTTGGAGAAATTTTTATTTGGGTCATTTTCAAAATGATTCTGAGGGTTTCACAGATCCCCATTTCAAGTTTCTGATGAAAGAGTAAACATGATGCAACACTCTAATGCATGACTAGCTAGGGTGTGACAACTCACCCCCACTCAAAAGAATCTCGCCCCGAGATTTGGGTTCCTCCGGGAAGAAGGCGGGGTACTCAAGTCGAAGACGATCCTCCCTTTCCCAAGTTGCTTCATCCTCAGAATGGTGCGACCATTGTACTTTGAGAAACTTGATGTTATGACGTCGAGTGGTACGCTCGGCCTGATCGAGGATACGAATGGGGTACTCTAGATATGTAAGATTATCTTGGAGATCAAGCGTTTTGTGGTCCACTTCACGGATAGGATCCGAGAAGCAACGCCTGAGTTGAGAAACGTGGAAGACATCATGGACTCTGGAGAGATGCGGAGGTAGTTCCAGCTGGTAGGCAACTTCTCCTTGTTTGGCGAGAATGCGAAAAGGTCCAATGTAACGAGGAGCCAATTTGCCTTTGATACCGAAACGATGGGTTCCCTTCAGAGGGGTGACCCGAAGATAAGCCTTCTCGTCAACCTCGAAAGTCATAGCCTTATGTTTTCGGTCATATTGACTCTTTTGACGAGATTGGGCTGTTTTCAACTTTTCACGAATGATGCGAACTTGTTCTTCTGCTTCCTGAATCATATCCGGGCCAAAGAATTGTCTTTCCCCGGTCTCTGACCAGTTAAGGGGTGTTCGACACCGTCGTCCATAGAGAACTTCAAAAGGGGCTTTACCAAAGCTAGATTGATAGCTGTTGTTGTAAGCGAATTCGGCAAATGGAAGGCACTTCTCCCAGTCCATTCCGAATGAGATAACAGAGGCTCGAAGCATGTCTTCTAGAATTTGGTTGACGCGTTCCACTTGACCACTCGACTGAGGGTGGAAGGCGGTGCTAAAGGAGAGACGGGTTCCCATAGCATTTTGGAAACTTTCCCAAAATCGAGAGGTGAAAAGACTTCCTCGATCCGAGTTAATTTCCAAAGGAACACCATGAAGGGACACTATTCGGGAGATGTATAAGTCTGCCAGCTGACTAGCGGTTATACTCTCACGAACAGGTAGGAAATGGGCTACTTTGGAAAGACGATCGACCACGACGAAAATAGCATTATTCCCTCTCTTGGTCCTGGGAAAACCGGTAATGAAATCCATACCAATTTTATCCCATTTC
>NW_021313581.1:0-1567 GCF_002162155.2 Triticum dicoccoides | reverse complement strand
CCCGACACCGACATGACACCCCGACCCCCTAAACCTCCCGAAAAGGTGCTCTTTGGCCTTCCAGAGGCCGACGGGGTTATATATTTGTGAATTATTAGTTAGGTCATATATTTCTCGATTTTGTTATGAAAAACATCATATATAATTGTGTTGATCGGGTAGATTTAAATGTGCAGTTGTTTCATCGCTGCGAGGTTTGGTGTTCGACGACCTCGCCGTGCGTTTGACGAGCTCTGCCCCTTCGTTCGTGGGTGAGCACAAATGACATGTCCTTCTCCCCCATTAATTATTTGCACAAATGACATGAAATTTGGTAGCTAGCTATATATGTGTCTTGAATCATCAGTATGCGTAACCAATATGTGTCTCCCGTTCGAAAGCGTCATAGTTATAAATATGCATGCATTTGCATATTTATAACCTTGATTCTTTCGAATTGTCCAACGCTATCCATGGACAACCCGAGTATGTGTAGATTGGGTTCGTTTTCCCATATGCTTTGCTCCGGATCCGACGCATAAATTTCGTCAGTGCCTCCCCTGTTGTTCTCCGGGTACACATCCTCTCTGTTTATTGCAGAGACGTGTATCAGGAGAACGGCGGGGAGGTGCTGCCGAAATTTTGCGTCGGAACCGGAGCATAGCTTGGGAAAATGAATCCAATCTACACATACTCGGGTGGGATTAGGACCTATCATTACCTATTACAAAGTAGATCAACTGATGAATATATACATGGTGAATTATATATATAATTGTTGTGTGTGCAGTAGCTCTGGAAGTCAAGATGAGTGATCGTGCGTGGATGTATACCGGTCACACTGGTCAGAACAAATGGAGTGTTGAATGGTTCACAAAAACCAAGGGGTTTGTGCAAGCCGCATTTGCAAATGGCCAGAGGAAAACTTGGTGCCCCTGTTTCCGATGCGGCAATTGGGAAAAGAGGACAGAGGCTGAAATGGGTAAACACCTGCATAAGAATGGTTTTACGCCTGATTATACGGTGTGGACATTTCATGGTGAGTCTTCCCAACGTGACCGAGCTGAGGTGGATCATCGTCGCACTGACGAGCATGGTACCGGGATGGAAAACATGGTGCAAGACTATGATGATGCTCGGGATTCGGACGAGGAGATGGAGGAATCTGCAAAGGCCTTCAATGAAATGTTGGAGTCTTCAAAATGTCCGCTCCACGAGCACACTGAGCTTTGTCAGTTGGATGCCATCTCACAAGTAATGGCTTTGAAGGCTCAGTTCAACTTGGGCAGAGAATGCTATGACGCAATTATGACAGTATTTGGACGCTTTCTACCCAAAGGCCATGTAATGCCTGCAAATCTGTACCAGTCGGACAAAATCCTCCGTGCACTGAAGATGCCCTATGAGAAGATACATGCTTGTGAGAAAGGATGTGCCTTATTTAGGCTTGACTATGCGGACTTGAACTATTGTCCCATTTGCAAGTGTTCCAGGTATATTGTGGTGGACAACGGTATGGGTGAGAAGACACAAACCAAAATCCCTGTTAGTGTTCTTCGGTATATGCCAATCGTACCAAGACTTCAAC
>NW_021313580.1:0-1770 GCF_002162155.2 Triticum dicoccoides | reverse complement strand
GGGTTTGAACAAATTTGAATCAAAGATTCAAATTTCAAACTCAAACATGGCCTTTTAAAGTGCTTTTCCTTGTTCTGCTTAAAACATCAATTTAACTTGTTTGATCATGCATGAAAATAGTACAGATGGATAGATTGGATTTTTCTGATCATTTTTCATATATAATTTGTCCAATTTGGAGTTACAGAATAAAAGTTATGAATTTTTGAAGTTTAAATTATATTCTGGAATTTCCTGATTTAAATTAAATCCAGAAAATCAATTACTGCGTCAGCCTGACGTCAGTGTGACGTCAGCAGGTCAACGGAACAGGTCTGGGTCAAACCTGACAGTGGGTCCCGCATGTCAGGGTGATTATTTTAATTAAAATTTAATTAAAACTAATCCTGTTTAATTAACAGGGCTGGGCCCCACCTGTCATTGACTCAGGGGAGTCAACCAGGGCCCACCCGTGGTCAAAGTCAAAGCCAGCGACACCGGCGTTTAGCCGCCGGCGAGCCCGACGCGGCGGCGGGAGTGGTTTTGGCCATTTCGGCCACCAAATGGGCCGCGGAGACCACCGGAGTGGAGCTGAGGACAAACCGCAGCTCTTGGCGGAGTCCGTTGGGGTCGGGGTGGCCCACTCCACGGATAGGATCCGAGAAGCAACGCCTGAGTTGAGAAACATGGAAGACATCGTGGACTCTGGAGAGGTGCGGAGGTAGTTCCAACTGGTAGGCAACTTCTCCTCGTTTGGCGAGAATGCGAAAAGGTCGAATGTAACGAGGAGCCAATTTGCCTTTGATACCGAAGCGATGGGTTCCCTTCAGAGGGGTGACCCGAAGATAAGCCTTCTCGTCAACCTCGAAAGTCATAGCCTTATGTTTTTGGTCATATTGACTCTTTTGACGAGATTGGGCTGTTTTCAACTTTTCACGAACGATACGAACTTGTTCTTCTGCTTCCTGAATCATATCCGGGCCAAAGAATTGTCTTTCCCCGGTCTCTGACCAGTTAAGGGGTGTTCGACACCGTCGTCCATAGAGAACTTCAAAAGGGGCTTTACCCAAGCTAGATTGATAGCTGTTGTTGTAAGCGAATTCGGCAAATGGAAGGCACTTCTCCCAGTCCATTCCGAACGAGATAACAGAGGCTCGAAGCATGTCTTCTAGAATTTGGTTGACGCATTCCACTTGACCACTCGACTGAGGGTGGAAGGCGGTGCTAAAGGAGAGACGGGTTCCCATAGCATTTTGGAAACTTTCCCAAAATCGAGAGGTGAAAAGACTTCCTCGATCCGAGTTGATTTCCAAAGGAACACCATGAAGAGACACTATACGGGAGATGTATAAATCTGCCAGCTGGCTAGCGGTTATACTCTCACGAACAGGCAAGAAATGGGCTACTTTGGAAAGACGATCGACAACGACGAAGATAGCATTATTCCCTCTCTTGGTCCTGGGAAAACCGGTAATGAAATCCATACCAATTTTATCCCATTTCCATTCAGGAATAGCTAAGGGTTGAAGGGTGCCAGCAGGCCGTTGATGCTCTGCTTTTACACGACGACAGACGTCGCAATTAGCAATATACTGAGCAATTTCTCTCTTCATCCTAGTCCACCAGAACCTCTGGCGTAGGTCCTGATACATCTTAGTACTACCGGGATGAATGGTGAGAGGAGATTCATGAGCTTCCTTAAGGATCAAACGCCTCAGGTTTCGCACTTTGGGAACCACTAGTCGATTCCCGAAGTATACGACCCCTTGATCATTAATGGAGAAGCAATTC
>NW_021313579.1:0-1264 GCF_002162155.2 Triticum dicoccoides | reverse complement strand
TTCATGACTTTTTTAAAGACTTGGGCATTAAATATGTTAATGAAATTGAAAAAAAATCGCCAATCCAAAAAATATTCAGGAACGGAAAAATATCCTAAAAATTAATATATTATTCGTGACCTACAAAATAGTTTATTCATTTACAAAATGTTAGCTGATTCAGAAAACGATCATGCATTTAAACAATTTTCGTTAAATCAAAAAAAATGTTTATTAAATCAACTAATATTCGTGAATTTAAAAAATGGTTCCAGTAATTTCCAATATATTTTTTGTCTATTCTAGAAATGTTCGGCGATTCAAGAAAGTTTTTTTAATAAAATTCACAATTTTAAAAATGTTTGCCAATATTATAAAATGTTCACGAATTCGAAAAATGTTCTTGATTTTAGAAAATGTTCGAAAATTTGTAAAAGTGTCACTAATATCAAAAATATTCACGGTTTTAAATGTGTGCACAAGTTAAAAAATGTTCATTATTTCTAAAACTGTTCATGATTTCACGAAATTGCGAGTGATAGTGTATCTCGGCAATGCAGCAAAATGTTGTCTGGCCATTGGAGATTATAATTTCTTTTTTACTTCCATTGCAACGCACGGGCCCTTTTGCTAGTTGAATAAAAAGTTAGAAGCATCCCATGTTGGGGGAAACCTAATATCGTGCTTGCTTTTGCTTCTCCGAGGCAGATTTTGTCATTGCTACACATGGAGTTGATTTAATCTACTCGACGCCAATTTTCGAGCTTACGTTCTAGCATCTTTTCTTGAGAGGAAGTTTTTGTTTTTGCTGCTAGAACCATGAAAGATCAGGCCGCGACTTGTACAATTTTGCATCTCGCTACTTTGCGATTCATCATATTCTAATTAATGATTAGTGATACATGATTTCATCTGGTATTTTCAATACATATTAATTTGTACTTACAAAAGAGTGCATTTATACCTAACTTGCCTTACATTCCCATTACTTAGTGCGCTCTTGGCTCAAGAGTCCTTGAAACATACGTTCTGACAAGTACATCTGAATTGAACATAGGCAATGGATTTGATTGAACGTACATATTTGAAAAGGACTCTACTGATAAAAAAATACTTTTTTATTTCTCGATAGCCATATGTTATAGACCCAACAATCACAATAATTTTGATGATGTGGATCCAATGGTTAAGATCTATTTGGTAATGTTATGGAGATCCAATCCCTGAAAAAATTAAACACTTTGCATGGAAAGTTCTAAATGGGCCACTCCCTTGCTTTGGTATC
>NW_021313578.1:0-1977 GCF_002162155.2 Triticum dicoccoides | reverse complement strand
CTGACGCAATAATTCCATTTATGTTAATTTAAATAATTTCTGGAAATGCTAAAATCTTTAGAAATTCATAGAAATTAAACCGTAGCTCAGATGAAAATGTTTTCTATATGAAAGTTGCTCAGAAAAATCCAACGAATCCGAATACGCGGTCCGTTCATCTGTCACATGCCCCTAGCATGCTGAACATGGAACTTTCCCCCTCCGGTCATCTGTCTGACACAGGTCCGGAACCGGGAACACCTTCCCGGTTGATTTCCCCCTTCACCTATAACGTCTAGGACCGCGTTAGAGCACGCTTAGCGCTACGTATCGTCATGTCATGCTTAGTGTTACCTCTGTTTGCTATGTATTTACTGTTTCTTCCCCCTCTTCTCTCCGGTAGACCCCGAGGCCGCTGATGCCCCGGTGATCGACTACGTCGTCGACAACGACCCCTCCTTGCCAGATCAACCAGGCAAGCCCCCCCCTTTTGATCATCCCGATATCGCCCATTCCATTCTCTCATGCTTGCATTAGATTTTGCTATTGTTATTGTTTGCTCCTATTCTGATGCATAGCCTCCTTTTGTAACCTGCTTATTGTTACCTTACCGGCTTATCCTAAACTGCTTAGTATAGGTTGGTTAGTGATCCATCAGTGACCCCCACCTTGTCCTTGTTGCCCCTGCTTCATCATTGAAGACCCGATCAACGGGATCGAAGACCAGGCCCCGGCACCGCACATCACTTTCCCCTTAGTTGCTCGACACTACTGGGATACTATCGAGTGCCGAGGGTGAGACCTCTACAACACTTCTGATGTTAATCTGTAGTGTAGCTATTCGGTCGTGGTCATCGAGGGTGATTTCCTCCTTAACCACTTCCGATACGGCTCTGTCGTGCAACCCCTCAAGTGTGAACCTCGAGGGTGATTCCTCTACGTTCACCTTGATGACTACATTGAGTGGAACCCACCGGGGGTGATTCCTTGTGTTTTCCTCTTGATGTTTGGACACACGGATACTTGGACTTTACAACTGTTACTTGGAAAGTGATGTGGAGACGGGTTGACCTGGAAGGTGCCCGTGAGATAATTACGAGGCGTGGCCGGGCATTCTTAGCCCTTGCCGCAAGTCCTCGAGATGGGGCAACGGGGTCACCTCTCTCGTGAGTCTCTGCTTGTTGCCGCGCGTTCCTAATCCACTACGATTTGGATATTTGATCCGAGGGGCCTCTGGCCTGATAGCACTAACCATCACGTGGGCATAGTATGGGCGTTCTGCGTCGTATACATCAGCCGAAGCTTAATAGACGTCAGCGACTGAGTGGCGCGCGCCGGGTTGGACTGCGCAAGCGCCTGCCTTGTTGAAGGAGGTAGCTAGGTCTGCTCACCGGCCGCGTACGCAACGTGCAGGAGTTTCCGGGGAGATGGCCCATGACCCCTGGGGGCATAGGTTTAGTCCGGCGTGCTGACCTCTCTGTTAAGTCTAGGTCGGGTTGCGGCGTATTGTTTGGCCGAGGCCGGGCATGACCCTGGAAAGTGTGTCCGGCCGGAGTTAATCAAGCGTGGTGGGTAAGTTGGTGCACCCCTGCAGGGAAGAACTAATCTATGCATAGCCTGTCCTACGGTAACGGACACTTGGAGTTGTATCCCGATCGATACAACTAGAACTGGATACTTGTGATGAGAACTGGATGGAGATGAGGATTTGATTGTGATGATAACTGGATAGTATGGCTCTGGGATTTCTTTCTCGCAGGGAGTCGAGAAAGGATCTCCGGCCGAGGTTGATAACACCACTGCTACTTACTTTATGCTACTCTACTCCCTCCTGTTGCTGCAAGATGGTGGGTTCGAGAAGATGCTAGTCTTCGATAGGACTAGGCCTTCTCTCTATTCTGGCATTTCTGCAGCCCAGTCCACATATATAGCCTTCCTTTGATAATGTTGCATATGTAGTGTAGATCCTTGCTTGCGAGTACTTTGGATGAGTACTCA
>NW_021313577.1:0-921 GCF_002162155.2 Triticum dicoccoides | reverse complement strand
TTTTAACCCACATGGTGGGCCCATAACCCACAGTTCCACAGGATCAAAACCTGACTCTCCTGTACACCCCCGGTTTCCAAAGTTATTCCCCACGCTTGACTTCGTATGTAATTCACGGGTCACCTTCCTAATGCTCAATTCTGGCATCAGACACAATAATTATTCCGTGGCTTTAAAACCACTTTCACCTTCTGACTAGGCATTGAACGATTGCCTGGCTGCCTGAAACTTCTTATTGTACCTTCCAACTTTACTCTCGATGTGTTTATTTGTTCAACTCGAGAGGTACTCATATGCTCATTCATGGGTTAATCCCAGATCATTACCCTTATAACATACTATCGTTGCCAATATGCCTCGTTACCTATTCGTAAATACGATGAAGATCCCGAAGAAAGGATGCCGACTTCATCATGATGACCTAAAGCGGAGAAATGAAGACATCAATGTATTGGACCGATATCTTCGAGAAGAGCAAGCCAGAATGAGAAGACCAGCTAGATTCGTTACCAAACCTTCCCCCCCTTTCACTACCTCTTAAATCTCGGGACGAGATTTCTTGTAGTGAAGGAGAATTGTGACGCCCGGGTAATTAAGCTACAGTGATCCTCTGCTAATGGTGCCACGTCACCTCGTTTATAGTTGCTAATCTCGAGTTAGTTCGAAACCGATTCAAATTCAAATTCAAAAATAGGCAAACAATAAAAGTTTTCAAATAATAAAACTAAAATGTTCTGGTTGTGCCAAATAATGCGTAGGTAATTATGGTGGAGAAACCACACTTGTATAAAATATGTAAGTACTCAAAATGAATATAATAGTAGCAAAACAATTAGTTAAATGATTATAAAATAATAAACAATTTCAAATGATTTTATATTAGGTGCCAAGTTAATTGCGGTAGTGGCATAAGTATTAGAA
>NW_021313576.1:37250-53857 GCF_002162155.2 Triticum dicoccoides | reverse complement strand
TATTCGCGATATTCAGATTGCTTTTATCATATTCTTGCTTGTTCTTCGATTGCTTGCAGGAATAGACCTTCGTGGTCAGGTTGATCGTGCTCCGGCGTGGTCAATAACCTCTCGGAGTTGGTTTAGCGATTGCTAAGGCACAACGTCGTTGCACGTTTGTAGTCGGATCGTCAAAGTCGTCTCCACCAAATCGATAGTTATCATCTCATCGAAAGATCGGGACACCCCGCCTCTATCAAGGATGATGAGGACACGACTACCTTGGATATGACCAAAAATATTGCATATATGCATATTTGTCACGTGATTTCTAGTGCAAACTATTCAATAATCTATTTATGTTATCCAGAACAAAAATACTTCACACACTTTTGTGTTTTGTCTAATTGCAGGTGTATGGGACATTTGTACAATCCACATATGAAGATAAGGAAGAAAGAGATGTTTATTTGCTGTCCAAAAAGTTCTCTCACATCACTTTTGGCCCAAGAGAAGATAGAGTCCAAGTCTCTCACGTTCTGGATTCAGATTCGGACTGCACAGACACACCTGACTCAAAACAGACACAAGTTTTTCATACGGACTCCGAATTGGGTGATTCTTTTTTTGTTGGAAACTAGATTTCGTGCACTTTCCAACCCAATTGGAATCACCTTCAAATTCATTCGGAGCGTTGAGTTGTGGACGAAACAATCTGATGCTGCAGCAGAATCCGAGTCAAACTACAAGTCCAAAGGTGTTACATCACCTCCACTTGGGCCCATTGGCCTTGTACGACCTAGATTTAGTTTTAGGCTGCCTTGGGACGTCCTCCCACCTCCTTGGCCGCCACCCCTTGCTCCTATATAAGTAGATCCATGTAGTAGCTTTTCCTTGGGATTTGTTTAGTTAAAAGTTAGCCATTGCAACTTCGTGTGCTTCGTTTGTGTCCAACGACCAGACCAAGACCACTTTTCAGATCCCCACCATTATCAATACTTCATACGTATTCGCGATATTCAGATTGCTTTTATCATATTCTTGCTTGTTCTTCGATTGCTTGCAGGAATAGACCTTCGTGGTCAGGTTGATCGTGCTCCGGCGTGGTCAATAACCTCTCGGAGTTGGTTTAGCGATTGCTAAGGCACAACGTCGTTGCACGTTTGTAGTCGGATCGTCAAAGTCGTCTCCACCAAATCGATAGTTATCATCTCATCGAAAGATCGGGACACCCCGCCTCTATCAAGGATGATGAGGACATGACTACCTTGGATATGACCAAAAATATTGCATATATGCATATTTGTCAGGTGATTTCTAGTGCAAACTATTCAATAATCTATTTATGTTATCCAGAACAAAAATACTTCACACACTTTTGTGTTTTGTCTAATTGCAGGTGTATGGGACATTTGTACAATCCACATATGAAGATAAGGAAGAAAGAGATGTTTATTTGCTGTCCAAAAAGTTCTCTCACGTCACTTTTGGCCCAAGAGAAGATAGAGTCCAAGTCTCTCACGTTCTGGATTCAGATTCGGACTACACAGACACACCTGACTCAAAACAGACACAAGTTTTTCATACGGACTCCGAATTGGGTGATTCTTTTTTTGTTGGAAACTAGATTTCGTGCACTTTCCAACCCAATTGGAATCACCTTCAAATTCATCAGGAGCGTTGAGTTGTGGACGAAACAATCTGATGCTGCAGCAGAATCCGAGTCAAACTACAAGTCCAAAGGTGTTACATCACCTCCACTTGGGCCCATTGGCCTTGTACGGCCTAGATTTAGTTTTAGGCTGCCTTGGGACGTCCTCCCACCTCCTTGGCCGCCACCCCTTGCTCCTATATAAGTAGATCCATCTAGTAGCTTTTCCTTGGGATTTGTTTAGTTAAAAGTTAGCCATTGCAACTTCGTGTGCTTCGTTTGTGTCCAACGACCAGACCAAGACCACTTTTCGGATCCCCACCATTATCAATACTTCATACATATTCGCGATATTCAGATTGCTTTTATCATATTCTTGCTTGTTCTTCGATTGCTTGCAGGAATAGACCTTCGTGGTCAGGTTGATCGTGCTCCGGCGTGGTCAATAACCTCTCGGAGTTGGTTTAGCGATTGCTAAGGCACAACATCGTTGCACGTTTGTAGTCGGATCGTCAAAGTCGTCTCCACCAAATCGATAGTTATCATCTCATCGAAAGATCGGGACACCCAGCCTCTATCAAGTGGTATCAGAGCTAATACCAATGTACCTTTGACCTAAGTTGAAGATGAATCAAGTTCACTCAAATGTGGACAATGAAATAGCACTATTGGTACCAATCCTTGTCGATTCTCACACCTACACAAGTAAAAGCTTTTGGTGCAGCTTGGTTAGGATGGTGGTACAAAATTGATTGCAATTGTTAGCTTGACTCAAAAATGTTGAAAAGGATTCGCAAATTCGCAAATGTAACAAGTAGACCAAGCAAGTAGTGGTACACGGAAACACACACGCAAATAGATAAATGGGATTGTGCAAACCAAAAGTGAGCCAAAATGTGGAATCCACGAAAATGCTCTTGTTGCACAATACTAGAGAGACGCTAACACGATTGCACAATAGGCGGATACGGAGCTTGTGCACAACCTACTAGGCAAAAATGCAACGATCTCTATCCCAAGTATGCTATATGTATGGTATTTCGGTGCAATGATCCAAGATGATCTTATATGACAATCTTAATGTTGTATGATGCTATGCTTCTTGTTCATAAGCTCTTTGCTTATCTTTCCTCTTTGCTTAAAAGCTTGAGTGGCTCTTTCTCTTGTGAGCTCTTTTCTTATGCAAACTTCACGAACCAAGATAGCAATTGTGTATGCGATGACAACTTTGTGACACACAAGTTGATTCTGAGATATGCACCACGATGATATATATGATATGGGGTATGCTTACTAATGTGCACAAGTCACGTTGCCGGCAATACTCAATGGCTAGTCTCGATGGGTAAGCAACGCAAAAGATGGTATATGATGGTTATCAATGCAATTGCAAGGTATGACAAAGATGTCGTCGAAGTTACCGTCCGTAGCGAAGATGAGTAGTCGACGAAAATGAGCGGTAGTTGTTGATGTCGCACCGCGCCTAAATAGCCGAAACACAAAAGGACACGGAAATCTCACTCAAATTGTCGAACCCACAGTCGAAGGGTAGTACGGAGGTTGTGTTGCTGGGGTTTGGCAGGTGGAAGTGGTGGTGGTTGGGGTGGTGGAGGAGGACTGCAAAACTGCAGTTTCGGCAGAGGAAGCCGGATGATCCGGGCCAGGAGCCGGATGATCCGGGCGTGTCCGGATGATCCGGGTCGAGGTCCGGATGATCCGGGCAGGTCAATCTCGCTCGGGAACTGCTCGGGAAGAACACGAAAATGGGGAGAAATTTGATGATTTCGCGGATTTTGGATGGATTTCTAGGTGGAGAAGGTGGCGAAAAGCAAGATCCACGAGTTACACACCGAATCCACGGATCAAAATCAACAAAACATCATCAAAACTAACAAATCACAAAAAAAATTTGGGGTTATTTTTGGTGGGGATTTTCGGATTTAGGACGAAAACAACAAAATCAAGCTAGAAAAAGAGGGGTAGGGGCTCCAAAACGTGATCAACGTGGATCATGATACCATGATGATGTAGAGTGGAACCCTAAAGCGTCGATCTTTCACGTTTGGAGTCGATCCTACTGGGAGACACGAAGAACGAGCGGAAGAACACGAGGAAATCACGGGGAGGAACGAGGGAAAACACTCAACCAACAAGGAATCGATCACACAAGTGCTAGATCACCACACACATAGAGTAACATATGATCCACAATCAACAAAGGGAAAGGATACAACGGAATCGTTCTTCTCCAAGAGGAGGCCTTGATGTTCTTCCCTAAAGAGGGGTCTTGAATCCGCTTGGGGATCTTCTCCGGAGAGGTCCTGATCTCCGAGGAGAAGTATCCAAGTGGATGAGCAAAGGCTCTCACACAAACATGAGCTAATCCAATGCTATGTCTCAAAAGGAGGAGGAGGAGTCCTATTTATAGGCTAGGGGGCGAAGGGGTACACGGGCTCAGCCCAACACGCGCTGGCCGGATGATCCGGGTCCGAAGCCGGATGATCCGGGCTGGTCCAAATGATCCGGGTGGAGGCCCGGATGATCCGGAGACTTGGCTGGTGGAGGCGCGGGGCCGGATGTCCGGCTGGCGGTCCGGATGATCCGGGACGGGGTCCGGATGATCCGGCTTCAGGGGGGAGGCTTCTGTAGTCTTCGGTCAAATAAGCCGGCTCATTCGGGCCAGGTCCGGATCGTCCCAGCTCTGTCCGGATCGTCCGGGCCGCCGTCCGGAACGTCTGGCCACCCTGGTCCTTGGTGCTTTTTCCTCTCCGTCTTCATGCATGTCTTCCGCTTCCGGTTCTCCTTGCTTCCTAGCTTCTTCACGGTGAACTCCTTGGTACCTGATGAGGACATCAATACAATTGTTACACCCATAGGCCCTGCTGCTATACATACTGGACCAATTACTAGAGCTCGCGCACGCCAAGTAAATTACCAGGTACTTTCGTTTCTTGGTAATGATTCTAATGTTCATGAGAATATGATGCTGCCTAAATTGGATACATTTGTTTTGCTTACAAATAAAGGGCCTAGCTTGGAGAAGGATGAACATTGGAGCAAGAATAAGCATGGAGATGATGGCATGCGCAAGGGGAACAAGAATGGAGTTACAAGTGATGATTTCAGGACTTTGAAGCCACCATAATGGGTGCATGAAGCCTTGGACGAAATATACAAGATGCCACTTCATAAATTTCGTCCCGAGGCTATTATAGGTGCTGCGTCACCTTTTTATTGGGCCAGGCCCATGTAATTTCGAAATACATAAGTATAGGCTATTTTTAGAGTCCGTATGTGTGGGGAAACAAGAGATAGGGTTGATTTCGGACCCCTCCACCAAGGGCCACGAAATTCCCTCCTCTTCCTACATATATACAGCCCTTAGGGCATCGTTTAGACTTTGGGTTTTGTTTAGATTAAAAGTTCGCCATAGCTGCAACTTCGCGTACTTCGTTTGTGTTCAACGACCAGACAAAGGCGTCACAGAACCCCATCTTGATCAATAAAGCTTTCATCTTATATTCGCAATATCCAGATTGCAATGTTAGTTTGCTCGCAGGAAACAGACCCTCGTGGTCTGGTTGACCGTGCTCCGGCGTGGTCAATAACCTCTCAGAGTTGGTTTAGCGATTGCTAAGGCGCGACGTCCTCGCACGTTCGTAGTCGGATCGTCAAAGTCGACTTCCACCAAAGCGATATCCATCATCTCATCGAAAGACGGGACACCTTTGCCTCTATCAAGTGGTATCAGAGCATCACGTTTACGTCGCCGCTGCCATATATCACCACCACATATTCACCGCCAATCCGAATCCATATACGCCACCACATATCCGCCACCGCTGCCATATATCACCACCGCATCATCATCGTCGCTGTTGCCATATACCACCATCACATATTCACCGCCAATCCGAATCCATATACGCCACCACATATCCGCCGCCGTCACGCCAATCCGAGTTCACCTGCAACATATATCCGCCACCTGTCCGTGTTCCACCAGATTCATCTCCGCCACCAGTCCGAGTTCCACCAGATTCATCTCCGCCACCAGTTCTAGTCCGGGTCTAGTAATTGTTGCATTGTTCTCGATTTCCAGATCACGCGATACTCCGAGTCGTGACAGAGAAGGACTCCCCAACTTCCGAGCCATCCGCAGAAGAAAAATAGTTCCAATTTCAAAAAAAAAAACTAAGTCTAGAAAATTCTGGCTAGGCAGTTTTTAGACCATTTGTAGACTTTTTCGAAAAAAATTTGTTGCGGAGCAAAAAAAAAAAGAGGAAAAAAAGTGCAAAAAAAAAGAGAAAAAAAATTCAGAGTGTGCTCCTCCCTTGTTTACGTGTCGCGCCGTGATTTTGTTGGTGTTCTAGGCTCGCGTCTCTAGCACAGTCTAGCCTAGGACCAGCACAGTACCGTCGTTGAGCGTTTATTCAACTTTGCATCTCTGAATTGATTATTGCTGACCCTTTTTGCTACCATATTATAAGCCTTCCCAGCTCCACATACATCTACGTCGTGCGTTTGACTCTCCCTGGTAATCGCTCTATCCAAGCTTTGAGAGTTTTGACTACAACGGTTGCCGATCACCGCCTGTTGCTGGGTAAGAACTGGTAAGAATTTGAGTTTTGCTTGACGGATTTGTGACACCCACCACCACCACTTGTTCGTAGTCTGTAGGATCATATTCTTGTGTATTTCTATTGCTGCTAACCATGCCAGGATCACAAGCCGACGAGATTGACTGGGAGAATTTATTGAACAAGGAGCTTCATGATAAGTTTCAGCAAATGATGACTGAACAGGTGCAAGATGTGCTGAACAATTTTGAAGAGGCCATGGAGAAGATCACTGGCCTTGAGAAGACGTTCGAAACAAAGCTCGATAACAAGTTTAATGAATTGCTCGCGCGTCTTCCACCACCACCACCCGCTGCACCTAACGCACCTCTCCAACAACAACAACAACGACTACCTCCACGTCGCGAAACAGACCTCCGCCGAGCGAGCCGTGTTCCTCTTGCGTTTGGCCAAACTGTTGGTGCTGCTGTTGATACTTCTGTGGCTCCTGCTGCTGATGCGGAGGAGGATGATTATGTGGGAGATTACGAGGATGAGTTTGATCAAAATCAGAACTACGTGCAACCACCAGCACCACCACCAGCAGGTCGACCTCAGGTATATATTCGTAATGGTAGGCCTGTACCACCACCTCAGGTACGAGATGATGTCCATATTCCTAAACTGAAATTGAATATTCCACCATTTGAGGGTCGATATGTTCCTGATATATATCTTACTTGGGAGTTAGAAACTGAACAACGTTTTACATGTTTACAATATCCCGAGGAGAGACGGGTTGCTACTGCTGTTTGTGCTTTCACTAGTTTTGCATGTGTCTGGTGGTCTGAACATTGTAGATAATATCCTATTCCAACTACTTGGGCTGCTTTGAAAACCGCTATGCGTACGCGTTGGGTTCCACCACATTATCAACGTGAATTGCTTAAAAAATTGCAGCGTTTAAAACAAGGAAAAAATTCTGTAGAAGAATATTATCAGGAAATACAAACTGGCATGATTCGATGTGGTATTGTTGAGGAGAATGAAGCTATGCTTGCACGTTTTCTGGGTGGATTAAATAGAGAGATTCAGACCATTCTAGACTATAAGGAGTATACTAATATCACTCGTTTATTCCATCTTGCTTGTAAAGCTGAACGTGAAGTGCAGGATCGACAAGCATTGGCGCGAACTAACTTTTCTGCAGGCCGACCTTCATCATGGACACCGCGTGCATCTTCTACTTCAACTGCACCAGCACCTCAATCAGGTGCCTCCTACAGCCGTGATACAAGAAAACAGGAACAACCACCATTATCTGCCAAGAGCGCACCTGCCGGGCCTGCACAGAGTTCTTCTTCTTCCAGGGCATCAACAGGGCACACAAGTGATATTATTTGTCGTCGTTGTAAGGTAGGGGGTCATTATGCGAGAGAATGCAAATCTCCGCGTGTGATGATTGCTACCGAGGGTGGTGGATATGAGTCCGCTAGTGACTATGATGAGCAGACATTGGCTCTTATTACACGTGAAGAACATGGTGGAGATGATTCTGATCATGAGACGCAATACATGGCTCCTGAAGACGCTGACAGGTATGAATGTTTAGTTTCTCAACGTGTTTTGAGTGTGCAGGTCACACAAGCTGAGCAAAATCAGAGGCACAATTTGTTCCATACCAAGGGAGTTGTGAAGGAACGTTCTGTGCGTGTCATAATAGACGGAGGGAGCTGCAACAACTTGGCTAGCATGGAGATGGTGGAGAAGCTTTCTCTCACCACAAGACCACATCCACATCCTTACTACGTCCAATGGTTCAACAACAGCGGCAAGGTTAAGGTAACACGTACTGTTCGTGTGCATTTTAGTATCTCTACATATGCTGATTATGTTGATTGTGATGTGGTACCTATGCAAGCATGTTCCTTATTACTTGGTAGACCATGGCAATTTGATAAAAATTCTATACACCATGGTAGAAACAATCACTATACTCTTGTTCATAAGGATAAAAATATTACTTTGCTTCCTATGACTCCTGATTCCATTTTGAAAGATGATATTAATAGAGCTAATAAAGCAAAACAGGAGAAGAATAAGAGTGAAAATCAGATTGTGGCAAAAGAATTTGAGCAACAAATGAAGCCTAATAATAAACCATCTAGTGTTGCTTCTGAAATTAAATTGAAAAGTGCATGTTTATTTGCCACCAAATCTGATATTGATGAGCTAGATTTCAGCAAATCTGTTTGCTATGCTTTTGTGTGCAAAGAGGCATTATTTTCATTCGAGGACGTGCCTTCCTCTTTGCCTCCTGCTGTCACTAACATTTTGCAGGAGTTCGCTTTTTTCCACAAGACGTGCCATCGGGATTACCGCCTATTCGAGGGATTGAGCATCAGATTGACTTAATTCCCGGTGCTTCACTGCCAAACCGTGCAGCATACCGTACCAATCCAGAGGAGACGAAGGAGATTATGCGTCAATTACAAGAGCTTCTTGACAAAGGTTATATACGCGAATCCCTTAGTCCTTGTGCTGTTCCTATTATTCTATTGCCGAAAAATGATGGTACATCACGTATGTGTGTTGATTGTAGAGGCATTAATAATATTACTATTCGTTATCGTCATCCTATTCCTAGGCTAGATGATATGCTTGATGAACTGAGTGGCTCTACAATATTCTCCAAAGTTGATTTGCGTAGTGGCTACCATCAAATTCGTATGAAATTGGGAGATGAATGGAAAACAGCATTTAAAACTAAGTTTGGATTATATGAGTGGTTAGTCATGCCTTTTGGGTTAACTAATGCACCTAGTACTTTCATGAGATTAATGAACGAAGTTTTACGTGCTTTCATTGGACGATTTGTGGTAGTTTACTTTGATGACATATTGATTTATAGCAGATAATTGGAAGAACATGTGGAACATTTACGTGCTGTTTTTATTGCTCTACGTGATGCACGTTTGTTTGGTAACCTTGGGAAGTGCACCTTTTGCACCGACCGAGTATCTTTTCTTGGCTATGTTGTTACTCCACAGGGAATTGAAGTTGATAAAGCCAAGATTGAAGCTATTGAGAGTTGGCCGCAGCCCAAAACGGTCACACAAGTGAGGAGTTTTCTTGGCCTCGCTGGATTCTATAGGCGTTTTGTGAGAGATTTCAGCACTATTGCTGCACCTCTCAATGAGCTTACAAAGAAAGATGTGCCTTTTCTTTGGGGTACCGCACAGGAAGAAGCCTTCATGGTATTGAAAGATAAGTTGACACATGTTCCTTTACTCCAACTTCTTGATTTTAATAAGACTTTTGAGCTTGAATGTGATGCTAGTGGAATTGGATTAGGAGGTGTGTTATTACAAGATGGCAAACCTGTTGTATACTTTTCTGAAAAATTGAGTGGGCCTAGTCTGAATTATTCTACTTATGATAAAGAATTATATGCTCTTGTCCGCACTTTAGAAACATGGCAACATTATTTATGGCCCAAAGAATTTGTTATACATTCTGATCATGAATCTTTGAAACATATTAAAAGTCAAGCTAAACTGAATCGTAGACATGCTAAATGGGTTGAATTCATTGAGACTTTCCCTTATGTCATTAAACACAAGAAGGGAAAAGAAAATGTTATTGCTGATGCATTGTCTCGTCGCTATACTATGCTTTCACAACTTGACTTCAAAATATTTGGTTTGGAGACCATCAAAGATCAATATGTGCATGATGCTGATTTTAAAGATGTAATGCAGAATTGTAAAGAAGGAAGAATGTGGAACAAGTTTGTTGTTAACGATGGATTTGTGTTTCGTGCTAACAAGCTATGCATTCCAGCTAGCTCCGTTCGTCTTTTGTTGTTGCAGGAGGCGCATGGCGGAGGAGTAATGGGACACTTTGGCGTGAAGAAGATGGAGGACGTACTTGCTACACATTTCTTTTGGCCAAAGATGAGACGGGATGTTGAGCGTTTTATTGCTCGCTGCACTACATGTCAAAAAGCTAAGTCACGACTCAATCCTCATGGTTTATATATGCCTTTGCCTGTACCTAGTGTTCCTTGGGAGGATATATCTATGGACTTTGTTTTAGGTTTACCTCGAACAAAGAAGGGGAGGGATAGCATATTTGTTGTCGTGGATAGATTCTCGAAAATGGCACACTTTATACCATGTCATAAAAGCGATGATGCTGTTAATGTTGCTGATTTGTTCTTTCGTGAAATTATTCGCTTGCATGGTGTGCCAAATACTATTGTTTCAGATCGTGATACTAAATTTCTTAGCCACTTTAGGAGATGTTTATGGGCTAAGTTGGGGACTAAACTGCTTTTTAGTACTACTTGTCACCCCCAAACTGATGGACAAACTGAAGTAGTCAATAGAACGTTGTCTACTATGCTTAGGGCTGTTTTGAAGAATAATAAGAAAATGTGGGAGGAATGCTTGCCTCATATTGAATTTGCTTATAATCGTTCATTGCATTCTACTACTAAGATGTGCCCTTTTGAAGTTGTGTATGGTTTCCTACCTCGTGCACCTATTGATTTGTTGCCTCTTCCATCTTCGGAGAAGGTTAATTTTGATGCTAAACAACGTGCTGAATTGATTTTAAAAATGCATGAGTTAACTAAGGAAAACATTGAGCGTATGAATGCTAAATATAAACTTGCTGGAGATAAGGGTAGAAAACATGTTGTGTTTGCACCGGGAGATCTTGTTTGGTTACATTTGCGTAAGGATAGATTTCCTGATTTGCGCAATCAAAGTTAATGCCACGTGCTGATGGTCCCTTTAAGGTGTTAGAGAAAATAAATGATAATGCATATAAACTTGAGCTGCCTGCAGATTTTGGGGTTAGTCCCACTTTTAACATTGCAGATTTGAAGCCTTATTTGGGTGAGGAAGATGAACTTCCGTCGAGGACGACTTCATTTCAAGAAGGGGAGGATGATGAGGACATCAATACAATTGTTACACCCACAGCCCCTGCTGCTATACATACTGGACCAATTACTAGAGCTCGTGCACGCCAACTAAATTACCAGGTACTTTCGTTTCTTGGTAATGATTCTAATGTTCATGAGAATATGATGCTGCCTAAATTGGATACATTTGTTTTGCTTACAAATGAAGGGCCTAGCTTGGAGAAGGATGAACATTGGAGCAAGAACAAGAACGGAGTTACAAGTGATGATTTCAGGACTTTGAAGCCACGATAATGGGTGCATGAAGCCTTGGACGAAATATACAAGATGCCACTTCATAAATTTCGTCCCGAGGCTATTTTAGGTGCTGCGTCACCTTATTATTGGGCCAGGCCCATGTAATTTCGAAATACATAAGTATAGGCTATTTTTAGAGTCCGTATGTGTGGGGAAACAAGAGATTGGGTTGATTTCGGAACCCTCCACCAAGGGCTACGAAATTCCCCCCTCTTCCATCCATATGTACAGCCCTTAGGGCATTGTTTAGACTTTGGGTTTTGTTTAGATTAAAAGTTCGCCATAGCTGCAACTTCGCGTACTTTGTTTGTGTTCAACGACCAGACAAAGGCGTCACAGAACCCCACCTTGATCAATAGAGCTTTCATCTTATATTCGCAATATCCAGATTGCAATCTCAGTTTCTTGCTTGTTCTTCGTTTGCTCGCAGGAAACAGACCCTCATGGTCAGGTTGATCGTGCTCCGGCGTGGTCAATAACCTCTTGGAGTTGGTTTAGCGATTGCTAAGGCGCGACGTCCTCGCACGTTCGTAGTCGGATCGTCAAAGTCGACTTCCACCAAAGCGATATCCATCATCTCATCGAAAGACGGGACACCTTTGCCTCTATCAGTACCTGAGTATGCATAGCGTTTCCGTTTGAGGTAGTAACCATGTCTCATGTGAACCGAAAGGGAATTGTGAGAGGAGTGATGTCACCTTGGTTTCAAGAGCTCTTGCACGTGCTCGAGTCATAGGTCCTTGAGGGGTTGGATGTGTTGCTGTAGAGTCCATGGGGATGATGGAAGGATGCTCCGCATCACTTTTCTTCTTTCTTGGGGTGTTTCTTCATCTTTGCTTTTCTGTTGAACAGGGCGGCCTGCACCACCTCGCGGGCTTCGTCTGCCTCGGTGATGGACCCGGTGGACGGCTCGGCGGACACTCGGCGTCCGGATCCTCCTGTCGCCCTCCAAGAGGCGCAGGAGAGGAACGCGTGGGAGGCACGCGAGGTGCGGGAGGATGATGAGAAGGCGCGGGCCAACACGCAGGCGGAGGCGGCAGCGCAAGCGGAGGCCCAGGCTGCGGCGGAGGCGGAGGCTGAGGCGGCGCGGAAGGCCCAGAAGGAGGCGGAGGCAGAGGCGGCGAGGAAGGCCGAATCGGATCCGCCTGGTGGCAGGGTCCCGAAGACCATTCCCCTCGACCGGTCAGATGCGGAGGCGGCGCAGAACTAGACGCCGCCTGGAGCGGTCAGTGCTGACCCGTTGGCACTGAAGCCACAAGTCCCTGACACCCTCGTTCCTGAGGTGGAGGGGAAGCTGCGCGAGCCGACGGCAGGCGGGCGAGGAGGCGACGAACCTATCCAGCCGGAGGGTCCACCAGCCGGAGGGTCGGGCCTTGACGGTGCATCCTCCTGTGCGCCGTCGCACAGTGCGGGCAGCGTCCAAGCCCAGGTAGCAGGTGGACGCCGCATCCTCGAGCTCGCGGAGGGCTGGCACCGGGGCTACCAGCGTCGTCTCCTCGATCTGGGTGGTGGAAGCCTACCCCGCCGCCTTGAACTTGGCGGTGCGGGAGATGGAGGACCGGTTCCTCACCCAGCACGCCTCCATCCTGAAGGTGAGGGACAACATGCTGGTGATGCGGACGGCCACACGGGTTTGTATTTCTCCTTTTTTGCTTCTTCTTCTTCTTGTAGTTTTCCGTGGGGGCGCACCAGTGCACCCACTTGGTGTTGCCCCCGAGTTCCGAGCCGGCTGCTAAGCAGGTGGGTTGGAACTCAAAGGCGTTTTGTTCTTTTGCTGAGATGCTTGCGGTTGTTGCAGGACCTCCACAGCATGCGGGTGGCCCCGTACAACGCGCAGAAGCATACGCTCGCCACCCGGACTTCTGAGCTCGCTCAGAGCCGAAGTAAGTATGTTGTAGTTTAGTGGGGGCGCGCCAGCGCACCCACTGGGTGTAGCCCCCGATATTCAGGCCGTTAGCTGAGCAATCGGGCCAGATCTTCTCCAACAACTTGTTTTAGTTTATGTTGAAGTGGACAGTTGATGCCGCCTGCTCGTTTTTCTTTTTGCAGCGGCCAACGCCTAGCTGGTTCAGCGCGCGCCCGATCTTGAGGGTCAACTCCAGGCCATGAGGCAGGAGCGCGACCATATGGAGAAAGAGCTGGTGGAACAGGCCCTGTGGCACCCGGAGCAGGTCAAGAAGCTGGAGGCGGACGAGGCGGTGCTCAAGGACGAGTTCGAGACCGAGCGGTCAAGCTGGGTTGAGAGGGAGAAGCTTCGTGATAATGGCTACTCCGTGATCGAGGACATGCTGGACAGTGAGCCCTTTTTCATTCCATTCCACCTTCTCTCTGCCGATTTCTTATCGGGGGGCGTCTTCTTATGCCGCTATCTTCTTTTGCACAGAATTCCTTCCGAGCTACTCCATTGTCGTCTGCATGGCCATCGAGGCTGAGCGTGAGGCGAACCAGCGTGAGGGCAAGGAGATTCCTTAGAACCGGCCTCGAACCATGGGTGAGCAGCTCACGGCCGTCAGGATGCGCCTGGAGCCAATGCGCCGCCTGCGCCACCGGCTTCAGCGCGCCGGGGCTTAGGTCTTGGAGGCCTTATGGCCGGGTAGTCCGATTCCACGGACTCCTAGTTGGACGGCCGACTGGCTGGAAGTGGCTGTGCAGCGGCTTGATGCCAGGAAGATCTCTGCCACACGAGCCGGCGCCGCCAAGGCGCAGGAGTTCGTCAGGGCCTGGTACCCCAGCGTGCGCATGTCGCAGCTAGCGACTTTCTGCCAGGAGGCGCTGCCAGAGTTGGTGGCGGAGAGCGAGAACATCGCCATTCAGGCGTCTGCTGTCGACGACTATGCCAACGTCGATGTCTTCTTCCTGGAGTGGGCAGATAGCGGCGACGTCGTTTCCCCCTCCTGGTTTGATCTTGACCCGTCGGACGGGAAGGACTCGGCGGAGGAGATCGCCTCCAGCGACGAAGGCGATGAGAATGTCGAGGGCGAGGACATCAGCTACGTTGCTCCAGATGGCGGAGCGACTAGCCGGAATCAGCCCGACCCAGCACCGACTGGCGACCTGCCAAAGACTTTGTCAGCCGCCGCCGAGAGCCAAGCCGATCCCCAGCAGTCGGAGGCCCCACCAGCCAGAGCTACACCTGCCGCCAACCAGCCTGTTCATCCCGAGGGGTCGTCATCCTACGCGGCCTGCTTATATTCTTTTCAAGTTTTCTGTCTTTGTGCTTGAAGAACAGTGTTAAATTGTGCGCAGTTCCACCAACTGGGGGTGTATGTTTTAAACTTGATGAATGCTGGCCTTGGGCCTTTTGCAATATATATAAGTTTAAATCCCCACATTATTGCATGTGTTGCCGGGTCTTGTTCGAATTTGGTTTTCTCTAATTGCCTTTTTTCTCTGCCGTGTTCTCTTGGCCGCCTCCCTGCCAGCCGGACAGCTGCTCTGCGTTCTATGGCTGGGTCAGGGACTTGGTCATTCTTTAGAACAGGCAAGTTACTTCAGCCGCATAGAGTGTAGCTAATCGAGCGAGAAGTCAGCCTGCCGGCTGCTGGGCAGCCGGACGAGGGAGGCGAGGAGCTGGCTAGGCCTAAGTTGGCGTTTTCCTTAGTCGGGTTTCGTGTGGACAGTGTTTTCGGCCTTCAGGTATTTGCCAGTCGGACAGTCACGCCGCGAGCTGTGACTTGGGGCGAAAAGAGGGCTTTGGCGTTGGCACACTACTAGTCGGCTCCAGCTGGTGCGAACTTAGGCCAAGGCGGCGAGCCCCCAGGCCGGCTGACCGGAACCCGGACGGGGCAGGAATAGAAAAAAACTCAAATCATGGCATAAGCTTAACTCATAGATAAAAAGGTAGCCCCCGAGTGCACCCTAGGGGACCTGAGGTCTTTTACTTAATACAAAAGTTGGCATGGTACATACGCTCAAATCAACTGTAAAACGAGCGGAGCAGATTTGCGTTCCATGGCAGCTCCGTCTCTTCGCCGGTTGTGCATCGCTTGCGTGCCCTGGATTTCTGGGCATCGATGAGGTAGTACGAGTCGTTGCCCAGGGCCTTACTAATCATGAAGGGGCCTTCCCAAGGTGCTATGAGCTTGTGCTATCCGGCTCATCGCTGGATCAGGCGGAGCACAAGGTCGCCTTCGCGAAAAGAACGCGGCTTGACCTCTCTCGTTATGGTAGCGCGCAGGCTGTGCTGGTAGATAGCACGCCGGCTGCACACTAGCAGTCGGGCCTCTTCCAGCAGGTCGACGATCCAGCAGCCGGACGACGGCTCCAGCGACTCAATGAGGCGAGGCTTGATGCCGGACAAGATAAGGCCGTTTGCTCGCTCTACTTGGCCGTTTGACTGTGGGTGGGCAATGGACGCCAAGTCCAGTTGGATGCCTTGATTCTCGCAGAAATGGACCAATGCGCCTTTGGCGAAGTTGGTGCCATTATCGGTGATGATGATGTGGGGAATTCCATATCGAACGGTGATGTCGGCGATGAATGTGGCAGCAGTCGGACCATTCAGCTTCTTGATTGGCTTGGCTTCTATCCACTATGTGAATTTGTCCACAGCGACCAGCAGATGAGTCATGCCGCCGCGTGCTATCTTGAAAGGACCCACCATATCCAAACCCCACACAGCAAATGGCCAGGTGATGGGGATGGTCTTGAGGGCGGAGGCCGGAAGGTGTTACTTGGTGCTGAACTTCTGGCACCCTTTGTGATGAGGACATCAATACAATTGTTACACCCACAGCCCCTGCTGCTATACATACTGGACCAATTACTAGAGCTCGTGCACGCCAAGTAAATTACCAGGTACTTTCGTTTCTTGGTAATGATTCTAATGTTCATGAGAATATGATGCTGCCTAAATTGGATACATTTGTTTTACTTACAAATGAAGGGCCTAGCTTGGAGAAGGATGAACATTGGAGCAAGAACAAGCATGGAGATGATGGCATGCGCAAGGGGAACAAGAACGGAGTTACAAGTGATGATTTCAGGACTTTGAAGCCACCATAATGGGTGCATGAAGCCTTGGACGAAATATACAAGATGCCACTTCATAAATTTCGTCCCGAGGCTATTTTAGGTGCTGCGTCACCTTATTATTGGGCCAGACCCATGTAATTTCGAAATACATAAGTATAGGCTATTTTTAGAGTCCGTATGTGTGGGGAAACAAGAGATAGGGTTGATTTCGGAC
>NW_021313576.1:20880-35623 GCF_002162155.2 Triticum dicoccoides | reverse complement strand
GAGTGTTTTGAGACAGGTGCCATTATAGGAAGTTTTTTTTGACCCGTTTACAGTTTTTGGGTCCGGGCAGTCGAAAAAAAAAAAATTGGTCGAAAAAATTTCGTGCCCATCCTGTCCGTTTGAGCTAGGAAGAGTTTTGAGACACTCGCCATTATAGTGATTTTTTGCAAAAAAAAAGCAGCGCAAAAAAAAGAGCGCAAAAAAAAAAAGAGCGAAAAAAAAAATTCAGAGTGTGCTTTTCCCTTGTTTACGTGCCGCGCCGTGATTTTGTTGGTGTTCTAGGCTCGCGTCTCTAGCACAGTCTAGCCTAGGACCAGCACAGTACCGTCGTTGAGCGTTTATTCAACTTTGCATCTCTGAATTGATTATTGCTGACCCTTTTTGCTACCATACTATAAGCCTTCCCAGCTCCACATACATCTACGTCGTGTGTTTGACTCTCCCTGGTAATCGCTCTATCCAAGCTTTGAGAGTTTTTGACTGCAACGGTTGCCGATCACCGCCTGCTGCTGGGTAAGAACTGGTAAGAATTTGAGATTTGCTTGACGGATTTGTGATACACCACCACCACTTCTTAGTAGTCTGTAGGATCATATTCTTGTGTGTTTCTATTGCTGCTAACCATGCCAGGATCACAAGCCGACGAGATTGACTGGGAGAACTTATCGAACAAGGAGCTTCATGATAAGTTTCAGCAAATGATGACTGAACAGGTACAAGATGTGCTGAACAATTTTGAAGAGGCCATGGAGAAGATCACTGGCCTTGAGAAGACGTTCGAAACAAAGCTCGATAACAGATTTAATGAACTGCTTGCGCGTCTTCCACCACCGGCTGCACCTCTCGCACCTCTGCAACAACAACAACTACTGATGAGGACATCAATACAATTGTTACACCCACAGCCCCTGCTGCTATACATACTGGACCAATTACTAGAGCTCGTGCACGCCAACTAAATTACCAGGTACTTTCGTTTCTTGGTAATGATTCTAATGTTCATGAGAATATGATGCTGCCTAAATTGGATACATTTGTTTTGCTTACAAATGAAGGGCCTAGCTTGGAGAAGGATGAACATTGGAGCAAGAACAAGCATGGAGATGATGGCATGCGCAAGGGAAACAAGAACGGAGTTACAAGTGATGATTTCAGGACTTTGAAGCCACCATAATGGGTGCATGAAGCCTTGGACGAAATATACAAGATGCCACTTCATAAATTTCGTCCCGAGGCTATTTTAGGTGCTGCGTCACCTTATTATTGGGCCAGGCCCATGTAATTTCGAAATACATAAGTATAGGCTATTTTTAGAGTCCGTATGTGTGGGGAAACAAGAGATAGGGTTGATTTCGGACTCCTCCACCAAGGGCCACGAAATTCCCCCCTCTTCCTCCATAAATACAGCGCTTAGGGCATCGTTTAGACTTTGGGTTTTGTTTAGATTAAAAGTTCGCCATAGCTGCAACTTCGCGTACTTCGTTTGTGTTCAACGACCAGACAAAGGCGTCACAGAACCCCACCTTGATCAATAAAGCTTTCATCTTATATTCGCAATATCCAGATTGCAATCTTAGTTTCTTGCTTGTTCTTCGTTTGCTTGCAGGAAACAGACCCTCGTGGTCAGGTTGATCGTGCTCCGGCGTGGTCAATAACCTCTCGGAGTTGGTTTAGCGATTGCTAAGGCGCGACGTCCTCGCACGTTCGTAGTCGGATCGTCAAAGTCGACTTCCACCAAAGCGAAATCCACCATCTCATCGAAAGACGGGACACCTTTGCCTCTATCAAGTGGTATCAGATTTCCAGGTTGCTCGGTGAGATTTTACAGTTTTTCATAGTTTAGATCGAGTCTGTTCGTCATACCTACAGTCCACGAAAAAGCCACAAAAAAAATTAGGGTTAGTTCATCATATCCGAACCAATCTGAGCCTTTGCATAATCTTTTTAGGGTTTTGCTTTGTTGAATTTGCGGTTGCATCGTCGGTCTAGTTGCTGGTCTTAGAGTCTAGTCTTTTAGAGTTTCGAGTTCTGGTCATAAGTTGTCACGCCGCCGCCGCACCATCATCATCGCCCCTGCCATCTACCACCACCGCTCCGAATCCGTATCCATATACCACCACCAATCCGTGTCCATATACCACCACCGATCCATATCCATATACTACCATCGCTACCACCACCGCTGCCATATACCACCACCATATATCCACCACCAATCTGAGTTCCTTGCTTATTAGGTTTGTTTTCGAGATCCATCTAGTTTCCGATTCGTGATTCCTTGCCGGAGTAGGTTTCGGAAAAAAAAAATCGAGTCGGGTAGCCACGCTCCGTTTAGGCCCAAATTTTTTCGAAAACGCATTTTTCGAAAAATTTTCTGGCTATCCTATTTTTAGGTGTTTCTGAGTGTTTTGAGACAGGTGCCATTATAGGAAGTTTTTTTTGACCCGTTTCCAGTTCTTGGGTCCGGGCAGTCAAAAAAAAAAATTGGTCAAAAAAATTTCGTGCCCATCCTGTCAGCTTGAGCTAAGAAGAGTTTTGAGACACTCGCCAATATAGTGATTTTTCGCAAAAAAAAACAAAAAGCAGCGCAAAAAAAAAGAGCGCAAAAAAAAGAGCGAAAAAAAAAATTCAGAGTGTGCTTTTCCCTTGTTTACGTGCCGCGCCGTGATTTTGTTGGTGTTCTAGGCTCGCGTCTCTAGCACAGTCTAGCCTAGGACCAGCACAGTACCGTCGTTGAGCGTTTATTCAACTTTGCATCTCTGAATTGATTATTGCTGACCCTTTTTGCTACCATACTATAAGCCTTCCCAGCTCCACATACATCTACGTCGTGTGTTCGACTCTCCCTGGTAATCGCTCTATCCAAGCTTTGAGAGTTTTTGACTATAACGGTTGCCGATCACCGCCTGCTGCTGGGTAAGAACTGGTAAGAATTTGAGATTTGCTTGACGGATTTGTGATACACCACCACCACTTCTTAGTAGTCTGTAGGATCATATTCTTGTGTGTTTCTATTGCTGCTAACCATGCCAGGATCACAAGCCGACGAGATTGACTGGGAGAACTTATCGAACAAGGAGCTTCATGATAAGTTTCAGCAAATGATGACTGAACAGGTACAAGATGTGCTGAACAATTTTGAAGAGGCCATGGAGAAGATCACTGGCCTTGAGAAGACGTTCGAAACAAAGCTCGATAACAGATTTAATGAACTGCTTGCGCGTCTTCCACCACCAGCTGCACCTGTCGCACCTCTGCAACAACAACAACTACGCCCCCTTCCGAATCAGTATGGACGAGCACAGCGTGTTCCTATTGAGACAGGACAAACTTCTGGTGCCGCTGCTACTACTGTTGGTGCTTCTTTGGCTCCTGCTACTGCTCCTGCTGGTACCCAGGAGGATGATGAGTATGCGGGTGATTATGAGGATGAGGTTGATCAAAATCAGATCTACGAGCAGCCACCAGCACCACCACCAGCAGGTCGACCTCAGGTATATATTCGTCATGGTAGGCCTGCACCACCACCTCAGGTACGCGATGATGTCCATATTCCTAAACTGAAATTGAATATTCCACCATTTGAGGGTAGATATGTTCCTGATATATATCTTACTTGGGAGTTAGAAACTGAACAACGATTTACATGTTTACAATATCCTGAGGAGAGACGAGTTGCTGCTGCTGTTTGTGCTTTCACTAGTTTTGCATGTGTATGGTGGTCTGAACATTGTAGATTATATCCTATTCCAACTACTTGGGCTGCTTTGAAAACTGCTATGCGTACTCGTTGGGTTCCACCATATTATCAACGTGAATTGCTTCAAAAATTACAGCGTTTAAGACAAGGGAAAAATTCTGTAGAAGAATATTATGAGGAATTACAAACTGGCATGATTAGATGTGGTATTGTTGAGGAGAATGAAGCTATGCTTGCACGTTTTCTGGGTGGATTAAATAGAGAGATTCAGACCATTCTAGACTATAAGGAGTATACTAATATCACTCGTTTATTCCATCTTGCTTGTAAAGCTGAACGTGAAGTGCAGGATCGACAAGCATTGGGGCGAACTAACTTTTCTGCAGGCCGACCTTCATCATGGACACCACGTGCATCTTCTACTTCAACTGCACCAGCACCTCCATCCGGTGCCACCTCCAGCCGTGATACAAGAAAACAGGCACAACCACCATTATCTGCCAAGAGCGCACCTGCGGGGCCTGCACAGCGTTCTTCTTCTTCCATGGCATCAATAGGGCACACAAGTGATATTATTTGTGATGAGGACATCAATACAATTGTTACACCCACAGCCCCTGCTGCTATACATACTGGACCAATTACTAGAGCTCGTGCACGCCAACTAAATTACCAGGTACTTTCGTTTCTTGGTAATGATTCTAATGTTCATGAGAATATGATGCTGCCTAAATTGGATACATTTGTTTTGCTTACAAATGAAGGGCCTAGCTTGGAGAAGGATGAACATTGGAGCAAGAACAAGCATGGAGATGATGGCATGCGCAAGGGGAACAAGAACGGAGTTACAAGTGATGATTTCAGTACTTTGAAGCCACCATAATGGGTGCATGAAGCCTTGGACGAAATATACAAGATGCCACTTCATAAATTTCGTCCCGAGGCTATTTTAGGTACTGCGTCACCTTATTATTGGGCCAGGCCCATGTAATTTCGAAATACATAAGTATAGGCTATTTTTAGAGTCCGTATGTGTGGGGAAACAAGAGATAGGGTTGATTTCGGACCCCTCCACCAAGGGCCACGAAATTCCCCCCTCTTCCTCCATATATACAGCCCTTAGGGCATCGTTTAGACTTTGGGTTTTGTTTAGATTAAAAGTTCGCCATAGCTGCAACTTCGCGTACTTCGTTTGTGTTCAACGACCAGACAAAGGCGTCACAGAACCCCACCTTGATCAATAAAGCTTTCATCTTATATTCGCAATATCGAGATTGCAATCTTAGTTTCTTGCTTGTTCTTCGTTTGCTCGCAGGAAACAGACCCTCGTGGTCAGGTTGATCGTGCTCCGGCGTGGTCAATAACCTCTCGGAGTTGGTTTAGCTATTGCTAAGGCGCGACGTCCTCGCACGTTCGTAGTCGGATCATCAAAGTCGACTTCCACCAAAGCGATATCCATCATCTCATCGAAAGATCGGGACCCTCGCCTCTATCAGCTCTCCTCACATGCCAAATTGGGAATCTCGACATATATGGGTGTCGGAGAGATGTAGGTGCAAATGTCTCCATGCGCGGTCTCGTAGCTTGACTCGGAGGAGGAGTCCAATGTGGGCGTCGTCTTCATGTTGTTGAAGAGGTTCACGCTCGTCGCCATAGTCGAAGGGGATGGCCCTTGCTCGACCGTCTTGTCGCCGTCTTGGTGTTGGAGGCCCATATGATGTGGCACCTCGTAGCTCGTCTCCATGACCGAAGGGAGTTTCCCATGCTCGGCCATCTTCCTTGGGGGGCTTCCGAAGATGGAAGTGTCACCCTCTCTCGTAGGTAGTCGCCTTGGACTTGATGAAGTCGTTGTAGGCGTACTCGTGGGAAGTAGGCGAAGATGCCGTATGTCCAAAGGCGAAGATTCCTTGAGAACACTTGGCGAAGATGCCGAAGTGGTTGATGTAGCCGTAGCTCCGTCTTGGTGATGCTCGTCTCGCAGTCTTCTCTTTTGCTCTTGAAGCGTCGACTTGGCGTGAAGTAGGTCTTGTTGGGACTTGTGCATTTGCGCTTGTGGAGCATCTTCATGATGATGATGTCGTTGTCGTGCTTGAGCTCGTAGTAGATGTCGTTCGTCGTCGTCGTGCACATGTTGCTTGGAGGTGACTCGGCCTTCATGACGATGTGGATCGTGAACGTGATGATGATCGCCATGTAGATGTGGACGACTTGCGCTTGCATCTTTTTCGCGCTCCGAAGACTTGTGGCTTGACCGTCGTCGTCTTGAGGATGATGAAGTGGAAGAAGACTTGATCAAGGCCCGAATCTCTTCCATCCTCGCATCTTGCTCCTCTTTATGTGCGGCAAGCTTCTTGTCGATGTAGTCCCTTTTCCTTGCTTCGGAGTGGAAAATGTCGATGGAGATGTTCTCAATGCGCTCTTGCAATCTTGATTGTGCGCCTTGTATTTGTCGTTGTAGATCGAAGATTGACGCTTTGGAGATGTAGTTGTTCACGCCGGCGTTGTTGTCGTGGACCGGAGAGGAAATGCCTTGCCTATCCATCACAAGACTCGAGCAAATATGAGTGGGAGAAAGAGAAGAACTAATATCAATGTACCTTTGACCAAAGTTGAAGATGAATCAAGTTCACTCAAATGTGGACAATGAAATAGCACTATTGGTACTGATCCTTGTCGATTCTCACACCTACACAAGTAAGGCTTATAGTGGAGCTCGGTGAGGATAGTGGCACAAAAATTTAATGCAAAATGTTAGCAAGAGTCAATAATGTTGAAAGAGATTCACAAATTCGCAAGCGAAACAATGATAGAGGCAATGGTGTCCCGTCTTTCGATGAGATGATGGATATCGCTTTGGTGGCAGTCGACTTTGACGATCCGACTACGAACGTGCGAGGACGTCGCGCCTTAGCAATCGCTAAACCAACTCCGAGAGGTTATTGACCACGCCGGAGCACGATCAACCTGACCACGAGGGTCTGTTTCCTGCGAGCAAACGAAGAACAAGCAAGAAACTGAGATTGCAATCTGGATATTGCGAATATAAGATGAAAGCTTTATTGATCAAGGTGGGGTTCTGTGACGCCTTTGTCTGGTCGTTGAACACAAACGAAGTACGCGAAGTTGCAGCTATGGCGAACTTTTAATCTAAACAAAACCCAAAGTCTAAACGGTGCCCTAAGGGCTGTATATATGGAGGAAGAGGGGGGAATTTCGTGGCCCTTGGTGGAGGGGTCCGAAATCAACCCTATCTCTTGTTTCCCCACACATACGGACTCTAAAAATAGCCTATACTAATGTATTTCGAAATTACATGGGCCTGGCCCAATAATAAGGTGACGCAGCACCTATAATAACCTCGGGACGAAATTTATGAAGTGGCATCTTGTATATTTCGTCCAAGGCTTCATGCGCCCATTATGGTGGCTTCAAAGTCCTGAAATCATCACTTGTAACTCCGTTCTTGTTCCCCTTGCGCATGCCATCATCTCCATGCTTGTTCTTGCTCCAATGTTCATCCTTCTCCAAGCTAGGCCCTTTATTTGTAAGCAAAACAAATGTATCCAATTTAGGCAGCATCATATTCTCATGAACATTAGAATCATTACCAAGAAACGAAAGTACCTGGTAATTTAGTTGGCGTGCGCGAGCTCTAGTAATTGGTCCAGTATGTATAGCAGCAGGGCCTGTGGGTGTAACAATTGTATTGATGTCCTCATCATCCTCCCCTTCTTGAAATGAAGTCGTCCTCGATGGAAGTTCATCTTCCTCACCCAAATAAGGCTTCAAATCTGCAATGTTAAAAGTGGGACTAACCCCAAAATCTGCAGGCAGCTCAAGTTTATATGCATTATCATTTATTTTCTCTAACACCTTAAAGGGACCATCAGCCCGTGGCATGAGCTTTGATTTGCGCAAATCAGGAAATCTATCCTTACGCAAATGTAACCAAACAAGATCTCCAGGTGCAAACACAACATGTTTTCTACCCTTATCTCCAGCAAGTTTATATTTGGCATTCATACGCTCAATGTTTTCCTTAGTTAACTCATGCATTTTTAAAATCAATTCAGCACGTTGTTTAGCATCAAAATTAACCTTCTCCGAAGATGGAAGAGGCAACAAATCAATAGGTGCACGAGGTAGGAAACCATACACAACTTCAAAAGGGCACATCTTAGTAGTAGAGTGCAATGAACGATTATAAGCAAATTCAATATGAGGCAAGCATTCCTCCCACATTTTCTTATTACTCTTCAAAACAGCCCTAAGCATAGTAGACAATGTTCTATTGACTACTTCAGTTTGGCCATCAGTTTGGGGGTGACAAGTAGTACTAAAAAGCAGTTTAGTCCCCAACTTAGCCCATAAACATCTCCAAAAGTGGCTAAGAAATTTAGTATCACGATCTGAAACAATAGTATTTGGCACACCATGCAAGCGAATAATTTCACGAAAGAACAAATCAGCAACATTAACAGCATCATCGCTTTTTTGACATGGTATAAAGTGTGCCATTTTCGAGAATCTATCCACGACAACAAATATGCTATCCCTCCCCTTCTTTGTTCGAGGTAAACCTAAAACAAAGTCCATAGATATATCCTCCCAAGGAACAATAGGTACAGGCAAAGGCATATATAAACCATGAGGATTGAGTCGTGACTTAGCTTTTTGACATGTAGTGCAGCGAGCAATAAAACCCTCAACATCCCGTCTCATCTTTGGCCAAAAGAAATGTGTAGCAAGTACGTCCTCCGTCTTCTTCACGCCAAAGTGTCCCATTAATCCTCCTCCATGCGCCTCCTGCAACAACAAAAGACGAACGGAGCTAGCTGGAATGCATAGCTTGTTAGCACGAAACACAAATCCATCGTTAACGACAAACTTGTTCCACATTCTTCCTTCTTTGCAATTCTGCATTACATCTTTAAAATCAGCATCATGCACATATTGATCTTTGATGGTCTCCAAACCAAATATTTTGAAGTCAAGTTGTGAAAGCATAGTATAGCGATGAGACAATGCATCAGCAATAACATTTTCTTTTCCCTTCTTGTGTTTAATGACATAAGGGAAAGTCTCAATGAATTCAACCCATTTAGCATGTCTACGATTCATTTTAGCTTGACTTTTAATATGTTTCAAAGATTCATGATCAGAATGTATAACAAATTCTTTGGGCCATAAATAATGTTGCCATGTTTCTAAAGTCCGAACAAGAGCATATAATTCTTTATCATAAGTAGAATAATTCAGACTAGGCCCACTCAATTTTTCAGAAAAGTATGCAACAGGTTTGCCATCTTGTAATAACACACCTCCTAATCCAATTCCACTAGCATCACATTCAAACTCAAAAGTCTTATTAAAATCAGGAAGTTGGAGTAAAGGAGCATGTGTCAACTTATCTTTCAATACTGAGAAGGCTTCTTCCTGTGCGGTACCCCAAAGAAAAGGCACATCTTTCTTTGTAAGCTCATTGAGAGGTGCAGCAATGGTGCTGAAATCTCTCACAAAACGCCTATAGAATCCAGCGAGGCCAAGAAAACTCCTCACTTGCGTGACCGTTTGGGCTGCGGCCAACTCTCAATAGCTTCAATCTTGGCTTTATCAACTTCAATTCCCTGTGGAGTAACAACATAGCCAAGAAAAGATACTCGGTCGGTGCAAAAGGTGCACTTCCCAAGGTTACCAAACAAACGTGCATCACGTAGAGCAATAAAAACAGCACGTAAATGTTCCAAATGTTCTTCCAAAGATCTGCTATAAATCAATATGTCATCAAAGTAAACTACCACAAATCGTCCAATGAAAGCACGTAAAACTTCGTTCATTAATCTCATGAAAGTACTAGGTGCATTAGTTAACCCAAAAGGCATGACTAGCCACTCATATAATCCAAACTTAGTTTCAAATGTTGTTTTCCATTCATCTCCCAATTTCATACGAATTTGATGGTAGCCACTACGCAAATCAACTTTGGAGAATATTGTAGAGCCACTCAATTCATCAAGCATATCATCTAGCCTAGGAATAGGATGACGATAACGAATAGTAATATTATTAATGCCTCTACAATCAACACACATACGTGATGTACCATCCTTTTTCGGCACTAGAATAATAGGAACAGCACAAGGACTAAGGGATTCGCGTATATAACCTTTGTCGAGAAGCTCTTGTACTTGACGCATATTCTCCTTCGTCTCCTCTGGATTGGTATGGTATGGTGCACGGTTTGGCAGTGAAGCACCGGGAATTAAGTCAATCTGATGCTCAATCCCTCGAATAGGCGGTAATCCCGGTGGCACGTCTTGTGGAAAAACGTCAGCGAACTCCTGCAAAATGTTAGTGACAGCAGGAGGCAAAGAGGAAGGCACGTCCTCGAATGAAAGTAATGCCTCTTTGCACACAAAAGCATAGCAAACAGATTTGCTGAAATCTAGCTCATCAATATCAGATTTGGTGGCAAATAAACATGCACTTTTCAATTTAATTTCAGAAGCAACACTAGATGGTTTATTATTAGGCTTCATTTGTTGCTCAAATTCTTTTGCCACAATCTGATTTTCACTCTTATTCTTCTCCTGTTTTGCTTTATTAGCTCTATTAATATCATCTTTCAAAATGGAATCAGGAGTCATAGGAAGCAAAGTAATATTTTTATCCTTATGAACAAGAGTATAGTGATTGTTCCTATCATGGTGTACAGAATTTTTATCAAATTGCCATGGTCTACCAAGTAATAAGGAACATGCTTGCATAGGTACCACATCACAATCAACATAATCAGCATATGTAGAGATACTAAAATGCACACGAACAGTACGTGTTACCTTAACCTTGCCGCTGTTGTTGAACCATTGGATGTAGTAAGGATGTGGATGTGGTCTTGTGGTGAGAGAAAGCTTCTCCACCATCTCCATGCTAGCCAAGTTGTTGCAGCTCCCTTCGTCTATTATGACGCGCACAGAACGTTCCTTCACAACTCCCTTGGTATGGAACAAATTGTGCCTCTGATTTTGCTCAGCTTGTGTGACCTGCACACTCAAAACACGTTGAGCAACTAAACATTCATAGCTGTCAGCGTCTTCAGGAGCCATGTATTGCGTCTCATGATCAGAATCATCTCCACCATGTTCTTCACGTGTAATAAGAGCCAATGTCTCCTCATCATAGTCACTAGCGGACTCATATCCACCATCCGCGGTAGCAATCATCACACGCGGAGATTTGCATTCTCTCGCATAATGACCTCCTCCCTTACAACGACGACAAATAATATCACTTGTGTGCCCTGTTGATGCCATGGAAGAAGAAGAACGCTGTGCAGGCCCCGCAGGTGCGCTCTTGGCAGATAATGGTGGTTGTGCCTGTTTTCTTATATCACGGCTGGAGGTGGCACCGGATGGAGGTGCTGGTGCAGTTGAAGTAGAAGATGCACGTGGTGTCCATGATGAAGGTCGGCCTGCAGAAAAGTTAGTTCGCCCCAATGCTTGTCGATCCTGCACTTCACGTTCAGCTTTACAAGCAAGATGGAATAAACGAGTGATATTAGTATACTCCTTATAGTCTAGAATGGTCTGAATCTGTCTATTTAATCCACCCAGAAAACGTGCAAGCATAGCTTCATTCTCCTCAACAATACCACATCTAATCATGCCAGTTTGTAATTCCTGATAATATTCTTCTACAGAATTTTTTCCTTGTCTTAAACGCTGCAATTTTTGAAGCAATTCACGTTGATAATATGGTGGAACCCAACGCGTACGCATAGCAGTTTTCAAAGCAGCCCAAGTAGTTGGAATAGGATATAATCTACAATGTTCAGACCACCATACACATGCAAAACTAGTGAAAGCACAAACAGCAGCAGCAACTCGTCTCTCCTCGGGATATTGTAAACATGTAAATCGTTGTTCAGTTTCTAACTCCCAAGTAAGATATATATCAGGAACATATCTACCCTCAAATGGTGGAATATTCAATTTCAGTTTAGGAATATGGACATCATCTCGTACCTGAGGTGGTGGTGCAGGCCTACCATTACGAATATATACCTGAGGTCGACCTGCTGGTGGTGGTGCTGGTGGTTGCACGTAGTTCTGATTTTGAGCAACCTCATCCTCGTAATCTCCCACATAATCATCCTCCTCCGCATCAGCAGCAGGAGCCACAGAAGTATCAACAGCAGCACCAACAGTTTGGCCAAACGCAAGAGGAACACGGCTCGCTCGGCGGAGGTCTATTTCGCGACGTGGAGGTAGTCGTCATTGTTGTTGTTGGAGAGGTGCGTTAGGTGCAGCGGGTGGTGGTGGTGGAAGACGCGCGGGCAATTCATTAAACTTGTTATCGAGCTTTGTTTCGAACATCTTCTCCATGCCATCTATCTTCTCCATGGCCTCTTCAAATCTGTTTAGCACGTCTTGCACCTGTTCACTCATCATTTGCTGAAATTTATCATGCAAATCCTTATTCGTCATGTTCTCCCAGTCAGTCTCGTCGGCTTGTGATCCTGGCATGGTTAGCAGCGATAGAAACACACAAGAATATGATCCTACAGACTACTAACAAGAGGTGGTGGTGGGTGTCACAAATCCGTCAAGCAAATCTCAAATTCTTACCAGTTCTTACCCAGCAGCAGACGGTGATCGGCAACCGTTGTAGTCAAAAACTCTCAAAGCTTGGATAGAGCGATTACCAGGGAGAGTCAAACGCACGACGTAGATGTATGTGGAGCTGGGAAGGCTTATAATATGGTAGCAAAAAGGGTCAGCAATAATCAATTCAGAGATGCAAAGTTGAATAAACGCTCAACGACGGTACTGTGCTGGTCCTAGGCTAGACTGTGCTAGAGATGCGAGCCTAGAACACCAACAAAATCACGGCGCGGCACGTAAACATGGGAAAAGCACACTCTGGAATTTTTTTTTCGCTCTTTTTTTTGCGCTCTTTTTTTTTTGCTGCTTTTTTTTGTGAAAAATCACTATAATGGCGAGTATCTCAAAACTCTTCCTAGCTCAAACTGACAGGATGGGCACGAAATTTTTTCGACCAATTTTTTTTTTGACTGCCCGGACCCAAAAACTGAAAACGGGTCAAAAAAAACTTCCTATAATGGCACCTGTCTCAAAACACTCAGAAACACCTAAAAATAGGATAGCCAGAATTTTTTTCGAAAAATGCGTTTTCGAAAATTTTTGGGCCTAAACGGAGCGTGGTTTCCCGACTCTTTTTTTTTTCCGAAACCTACTCCGGCAAGGAAACACGAATCGAAATCTAGATGGATCTCAAAAACAAACCTAATATGACAAGAACTCGGATTGGTGGTGGATATATGGTGGTAGATGGCAGCGGTGGTGGTATATGACAGCTATGGTCGTATATGGATATGGATTCGAAGCGGTGGTGGATAAGCGGTGGTGGTAGATGGCAGGGGTGATGATGATGGTGCGGCGGCGGCGTGACAACTTATGACCAGAACTCGAAACTCTAAAAGACTAGACTCTAAGACCAGCAACTAGACACGACGATGCAACCGCAAATTCAACAAAGCAAAACCCTAAAAAGATTATGCAAAGGCTCAGATTGGTTCGGATATGATGAACTAACCCTAAATTTTTTTTGTGGCTTTTTCGTGGACTATAGGTATGAAGAACAGACTCGATCTAAACTACGAAAAACTATAAAATCTCGCCGAGCAACCTGGAAATCTGATACCACTTGATAGAGGCAAAGGTGTCCCGTCTTTCGATGAGATGATGGATATCGCTTTGGTGGCAGTCGACTTTGACGATCCGACTACGAACGTGCGAGGACGTCGCGCCTTAGCAATCGCTAAACCAACTCCGTGAGGTTATTGACCACGCCGGAGCACGATCAACCTGACCACGAGGGTCTGTTTCCTGCGAGCAAACGAAGAACAAGCAAGAAACTGAGATTGCAATCTGGATATTGCGAATATAAGATGAAAGCTTTATTGATCAAGGTGGGGTTCTGTGACGCCTTTGTCTGGTCGTTGAACACAAACGAAGTACGCGAAGTTGCAGCTATGGCGAACTTTTAATCTAAACAAAACCCAAAGTCTAAACGATGCCCTAAGGGCTGTATATATGGAGGAAGAGGGGGGAATTTCGTGGCCCTTGGTGGAGGGGTCCGAAATCAATCCTATCTCTTGTTTCCCCACACATACGGACTCTAAAAATAGCCTATACTTATGTATTTCGAAATTACATGGGCCTGGCCCAATAATAAGGTGACGCAGCACCTAAAATAGCCTCGGGACGAAATTTATGAAGTGGCATCTTGTATATTTCGTCCAAGGCTTCATGCACCCATTATGGTGGCTTCAAAGTCCTGAAATCATCACTTGTAACTCCGTTCTTGTTCTTGCTCCAATGTTCATCCTTCTCCAAGCTAGGCCCTTCATTTGTAATTAAAACAAATGTATCCAATTTAGGCAGCATCATATTCTCATGAACATTAGAATCATTACCAAGAAACGAAAGTACCTGGTAATTTAGTTGGCGTGCACGAGCTCTAGTAATTGGTCCAGTATGTATAGCAGCAGGGGCTGTGGGTGTAACAGTTGTATTGATGTCCTCATCATCACTAGTTCAAGCATTCACTTCTGTTAACTAAGCATCTTGATCATGACAAACTAAATAACACAAGTATTATTTATTTTAATACTATATGCAATGAATATCATATATATTCAAGTTGAAAATCATGGATATTGCATAGACACCATGAAAATGTTGTTGTGGCTTGCCTTAGTGCAGAGGAGCTTCACACTCCTCCTGGATGCCTTCAAGACAAGCTTCACCTTCTGAAAATAATTCAAATGACAAAAAAGAAAAATATCTAGAACACTTCTGGAAATTACCAAAAATTCTAGAAAGCAGAGAAAAATCTCATCTTGGGTGTCCTGCTAGGATTTTCCAGTAAGAACACAATGCAAAAAGAATCAACTCATTTGGGCTTGTAGAATAAAAGTTATTGCATTTCAAAGTTTCTATTATATTCTACAATAGAAAA
>NW_021313576.1:0-20676 GCF_002162155.2 Triticum dicoccoides | reverse complement strand
AGGTCCGAGGGGGAGGGGGACAGAAGCAGGGTCGGGATGGCGGCGGTGCTTTCTCCGGCGAGGAGTGCCCTGCGACGAGATCTGAGAGGATAGGAATGGAGAGGAGATCGAGGCGCACCTGCCCGTACCCGTAGCGTGGCTAGGGGTTGATGAGGACATCAATACCATTGTTACACCCACAGCCCCTGCTGCCATACATACTGGACCAATTACTAAAGCTCGCGCACGCCAACTAAATTACCAGGTACTTTCGTTTCTTGGTAATGATTCTAATGTTCATGAGAATATGATGCTGCCTAAATTGGATACATTTGTTTTGCTTACAAATGAAGGGCCTAGCTTGGAGAAGGATGAACATTGGAGCAAGAGAAAGCATGGAGATGATGTCATGCGCAAGGGGAACAAGAACGGAGTTACAAGTGATGATTTCAGGTCTTTGAAGCCACCATAACGAGTGCATGAAGCCTTGGACGAAATATACAAGATGCCACTTCATAAATTTCGTCCAGAGGCTATTATAGCTGCTGCGTCACCTTTTTATTGGGCCAGTCCCATGTAATTTCGAAATACATTAGTATAGGCTATTTTTAGAGTCCGTATGTATGGGGAAACAAGAGATAGGGTTGATTTCGGACCCCTCCACCAAGGGCCACGAAATTCCCCCTCTCTTCCTCCATATATACAGCCCTTAGGGCACCGTTTAGACTTTGGGTTTTTTTTAGATTAAAGTTCGCCATAGCTGCAACTTCGCGTACTTCGTTTGTGTTCAACGACCAGACAAAGGCGTCACAGAACCCCACCTTGATCAATAAAGCTTTCATCTTATATTCGCAATATCCAGATTGCAATCTCAGATTCTTGCTTGTTCTTCGTTTGCTTGCAGGAAACAGACCCTCGTGGTCAGGTTGGTCGTGCTCCGGTGTGGTCAATAACCTCTCGGAGTTGGTTTAGCGATTGCTAAGGCGCGACGTCCTTGCATGTTCGTAGTCGGATCGTCAAAGTCGACTTCCACCAAAGCGATATCCATCATCTCATCGAAAGACGGGACACCTTTGCCTCTATCAAGTGGTATCAGATTTCCAGGTTGCTCGGTGAGATTTTACAGTTTTTCGTAGTTTAGATCGAGTCTGTTCTTCATACCTACAGTCCACGAAAAAGCCACAAAAAAAATTAGGGTTAGTTCATCATATCCGAACCAATCTGAGCCTTTGCATAATCTTTTTAGGGTTTTGCTTTCTTGAATTTGCGGTTGCATCGTCGTGTCTAGTTGCTGGTCTTAGAGTCTAGTCTTTTAGAGTTTCGAGTTCTGGTCATAAGTTGTCACGCCGCCGCCGCACCATCATCATCGCCCCTGCCATCTACCACCACCGCTTATCCGCCACCGCTTCTAATCCGTATCCATATACCACCACCGCTGTCATATACCACCATCGCTGCCATCTACCACCATATATCCACCACCAATCTGAGTTCTTGTCATATTAGGTTTGTTTTCAAGATCCATCTAGATTCCGATTCGTGTTTCCTTGCAGGAGTAGGTTTCGGAAAAAAAAACGCACTTGTCGAAATTTTTTCAAAAACGCACCCTCCGTTTAGGCCCAAAATTTTCCAAAAACCCACTTGTCAAAAAAAATTCTGGCTATCCTATTTTTAGGTGTTTCTAAGCATTTTGAGACAGTCGCCGTTATAGAAAGTTTTTTTTGACCCGTTTCCAGTTTTTGGGTCCGGGCAGTCGAAAAAATAAATAAATTTGTCAACAAAAAATTTCGTGCCCATCCTGTCAGTTTGACCTCGGAAGAGTTTTGAGACACTCGCCATTATAGTGATTTTTCGCAAAAAAAAGAGCACAAAAAAAAGCAGCGCAAAAAAAAGAGCGAAAATGATAGAGGCAAAGGTGTCCTGTCTTTCGATGAGATGATGGATATCGCTTTGGTGGCAGTCGACTTTGACGATCCGACTACGAACGTGCGAGGACGTCGCGCCTTAGCAATCGCTAAACCAAGTTCGAGAGGTTATTGACCACGCCGGAGCACGATCAACCTGACGACGAGGGTCTGTTTCCTGCGAGCAAACGAAGAACAAGCAAAAAACTGAGATTGCAATCTGGATATTGCGAATATAAGATGAAAGCTTTATTGATCAAGGTGGGGTTCTGTCACGCCTTCGTCTGGTCGTTGAACACAAACGAAGTACGCGAAGTTGCAGCTATGGCGAACTTTTAATCTAAACAAAACCCGACCTCTAAACGATGCCCTAAGGGCTGTATATATGGAGGAAGAGGGGGGGAATTTCGTGGCCCTTGGTGGAGGGGTCCGAAGTCAACCCTATCTCTTGTTTCCCCACACATACGTACTCTAAAAAATAGCCTATACTTATGTATTTCGAAATTACATGGGCCTGGCCCAATAATAAGGTGACGCAGCACCTAAAATAGCCTCGGGACGAAATTTATGAAGTGGCATCTTGTATATTTCGTCCAAGGCTTCATGCACCCATTATGGTGGCTTCAAAGTCCTGAAATCATCACTTGTAACTCCGTTCTTGTTCCCCTTGCGCATGCCATCATCTCCATGCTTGTTCTTGCTCCAATGTTCATCCTTCTCCAAGCTAGGCCCTTCATTTGTAAGCAAAACAAATGTATCCAATTTAGGCAGCATCATATTCTCATGAACATTAGAATCATTACCAAGAAACGAAAGTACCTAGTAATTTAGTTGGCGTGCACGAGCTCTAGTAATTGGTCCAGTATATATAGCAGCAGGGGCTGTGGGTGTAACAATTATATTGATGTCCTTATCATCCTCCCCTTCTTGAAATGAAGTCGTCCTCGACGGAAGTTCATCTTCCTCACCCAAATAAGGCTTCAAATCTGCAATGTTAAAAGTGGGACTAACCCCAAAATCTGCAGGCAGCTCAAGTTTATATGCATTATCATTTATTTTCTCTAACACCTTAAAGGGACCATCAGCACGTGGCATTAACTTTGATTTGCGCAAATCAGGAAATCTATCCTTACGCAAATGTAACCAAACAAGATCTCCAGGTGCAAACACAACATGTTTTCTACCCTTATCTCCAGCAAGTTTATATTTAGCATTCATACGCTCAATGTTTTCCTTAGTTAACTCATGCATTTTTAAAATCAATTCAGCATGTTGTTTAGCATCAAAATTAACCTTCTCCGAAGATGGAAGAGGCAACAAATCAATAGGTGCACGAGGTAGGAAACCATACACAACTTCAAAAGGGCACATCTTAGTAGTAGAATGCATTGAACGATTATAAGCAAATTCAATATGAGGCAAGCATTCCTCCCACATTTTCTTATTATTCTTCAAAACAGCCCTAAGCATAGTAGACAACGTTCTATTGACTACTTCAGTTTGTCCATCAGTTTGGGGGTGACAAGTAGTACTAAAAAGCAGTTTAGTCCCCAACTTAGCCCATAAACATCTCCAAAAGTGGCTAAGAAATTTAGTATCACGATCTGAAACAATAGTATTTGGCACACCATGCAAGCGAATAATTTCACGAAAGAACAAATCAGCAACATTAACAGCATCATCGCTTTTATGACATGGTATAAAGTGTGCCATTTTCGAGAATCTATCCACAGCAACAAATATGCTATCCCTCCCCTTCTTTGTTCGAGGTAAACCTAAAACAAAGTCCATAGATATATCCTCCCAAGGAACACTAGGTACAGGCAAAGGCATATATAAACCATGAGGACTGAGTCGTGACTTAGCTTTTTGACATGTAGTGCAGCGAGCAATAAAACGCTCAACATCCCGTCTCATCTTTGGCCAAAAGAAATGTGTAGCAAGTACGTCCTCCGTCTTCTTCACGCCAAAATGTCCCATTAATCCTCCTCCATGCGCCTCCTGCAACAACAAAAGACGAACGGAGCTAGCTGGAATGCATAGCTTGTTAGCCCCGAAACACAAATCCATCGTTAACGACGAACTTGTTCCACATTCTTCCTTCTTTACAATTCTGCATTACATCTTTAAAATCAGCATCATGCACATATTGATCTTTGATGGTCTCCAAACCAAATATTTTGAAGTCAAGTTGTGAAAGCATAGTATAGCGGCGAGACAATGCATCAGCAATACCATTTTCTTTTCCCTTCTTGTGTTTAATGACATAAGGAAAAGTCTCAATGAATTCAACCCATTTAGCATGTCTACGATTCAGTTTAGCTTGACTTTTAATATGTTTCAAAGATTCATGATCAGAATGTATAACAAATTCTTTGGGCCATAAATAATGTTGCCATGTTTCTAAAGTCCGAACAAGAGCATATAATTCTTTATCATGAGTAGAATAATTCAGACTAGGCCCACTCAATTTTTCAGAAAAGTATGCAACAGGTTTGCCATCTTGTAATAACACACCGCCTAATCCAATTCCACTAGCATCACATTCAAGCTCAAAAGTCTTATTAAAATCAGGAAGTTGGAGTAAAGGAGCATGTGTCAACTTATCTTTCAATACCGAGAAGGCTTCTTCCTGTGCGGTACCCCAAAGAAAAGGCACATCTTTCTTTGTAAGCTCATTGAGAGGTGCAGCAATGGTGCTGAAATCTCTCACAAATCACCTATAGAATCCAGCGAGGCGAAGAAAACTCCTCACTTGTGTGACCGTTTTGGGCTGCGGCCAACTCTCAATAGCTTCAATCTTGGCTTTATCAACTTCAATTCCCTGTGGAGTAACAACATAGCCAAGAAAAGATACTCGGTCGGTGCAAAAGGTGCACTTCCCAAAGGTTACCAAACAAACGTGCATCACGTAGAGCAATAAAAACAGCACGTAAATGTTCCAAATGTTCTTCCAAAGATCTGCTATAAATCAATATGTCATCAAAGTAAACTACCACAAATCGTCCAATGAAAGCACGAAAAACTTCGTTCATTAATCTCATGAAAGTACTAGGTGCATTAGTTAACCCAAAAGGCATGACTAACCACTCATATAATCCAAACTTAGTTTTAAATGCTGTTTTCCATTCATCTCCGAATTTCATACGAATTTGATGGTATCCACTATGCAAATCAACTTTGGAGAATATTGTAGAGCCACTCAATTCATCAAGCATATCATCGAGCCTAGGAATAGGATGACGATAACGAATAGTAATATTATTAATGCCTCTACAATCAACACACATACGTGATGTACCATCCTTTTTCGGCACTAGAATAATAGGAACAACACAAGGACTAAGGGATTCGCGTATATAACCTTTGTCGAGAAGCTCTTGTACTTGACGCATAATCTCCTTCGTCTCCTCTGGATTGGTACGGTATGGTGCACGGTTTGGCAGTGAAGCACCGGGAATTAAGTCAATCTGATGCTCAATCCCTCGAATAGGCGGTAATCCCGGTGGCACGTCTTGTGGAAAGACGTCAGTGAACTCCTACAAAATGTTAGTGACAGCAGGAGGCAAAGAGGAAGGCACGTCCTCGAATGAAAATAATGCCTCTTTGCACACAAAAGCATAGCAAACAGATTTGCTGAAATCTAGCTCATCAATATCAGATTTGGTGGCAAATAAACATGCACTTTTCAATTTAATTTCAGAAGCAGCACTAGATGGTTTATGATAGAGGCAAAGGTGTCCCGTCTTTCGATGAGATGGTGGATTTCGCTTTGGTGGAAGTCGACTTTGACGATCCGACTACGAACGTGCGAGGACGTCGCGCCTTAGCAATCGCTAAACCAACTCCGAGAGGTTATTGACCACGCCGGAGCACGATCAACCTGACCACGTTGGTCTGTTTCCTGCGAGCAAACGAAGAACAAGCAAGAAACTAAGATTGCAATCTGGATATTGCGAATATAAGATGAAAGCTTTATTGATCAAGGTGGGGTTCTGTGACGCCTTTGTCTGGTCGTTGAACACAAACGAAGTACGCGAAGTTGCAGCTATGGCGAACTTTTAATCTAAACAAAACCCAAAGTCTAAACGATGCCCTAAGGGCTGTATATATGGAGGAAGAGGGGGGAATTTCGTGGCCCTTGGTGGAGGGGCCGAAATCAACCCTATCTCTTGTTTCCCCACACATACGGACTCTAAAAATAGCCTATACTTATGTATTTCGAAATTACATGGGCCTGGCCCAATAATAAGGTGACGCAGCACCTAAAATAGCCTCGGGACGAAATTTATGAAGTGGCATCTTGTATATTTCGTCCAAGGTTTCCTGCACCCATTATGGTGGCTTCAAAGTCCTGAAATCATCACTTGTAACTCCGTTCTTGTTCCCCTTGCGCATGCCATCATCTCCATGCTTGTTCTTGCTCCAATGTTCATCCTTCTCCAAGCTAGGCCCTTCATTTGTAAGCAAAACAAATGTATCCAATTTAGGCAGCATCATATTCTCATGAACATTAGAATCATTACCAAGAAGCGAAAGTACCTGGTAATTTAGTTGGCGTGCACGAGCTCTAGTAATTGGTCCAGTATGTATAGCAGCAGGGGCTGTGGGTGTAACAATTGTATTGATGTCCTCATCATCCTCCCCTTCTTGAAATGAAGTCGTCCTCGACGGAAGTTCATCTTCCTCACCCAAATAAGGCTTCAAATCTGCAATGTTAAAAGTGGGACTAACCCAAAATCTGCAGGCAGCTCAAGTTTATATGCATTATCATTTATTTTCTCTAACACCTTAAAGGGACCATCAGCACGTGGCATTAGCTTTGATTTGCGCAAATCAGGAAATCTATCCTTACGCAAATGTAACCAAACAAGATCTCCAGGTGCAAACACAACATGTTTTCTACCCTTATCTCCAGCAAGTTTATATTTAGCATTCATACGCTCAATGTTTTCCTTAGTTAACTCATGCATTTTTAAAATCAATTCAGCACGTTGTTTAGCATCAAAATTAACCTTCTCCGACGATGGAAGAGGCAACAAATCAATAGGTGCACGAGGTAGGAAACCATACACAACTTCAAAAGGGCACATCTTAGTAGTAGAATGCAATGAACGATTATAAGCAAATTCAATATGAGGCAAGCTGATGAGGACATGACTACCTTGGATATGACCAAAAATATTGCATATATGCATATTTGTCAGGTGATTTCTAGTGCAAACTATTCAATAATCTATTTATGTTATCCAGAACAAAAATACTTCACACACTTTTGTGTTTTGTCTAATTGCAGGTGTATGGGACATTTGTACAATCCACATATGAAGATAAGGAAGAAAGAGATGTTTATTTGCTGTCCAAAAAGTTCTCTCACGTCACTTTTGGCCCAAGAGAAGATAGAGTCCAAGTCTTTCACGTTCTGGATTTAGATTCGGACTGCACAGACACACCTGACTCAAAACGGACACAAGTTTTTCATACGGACTCTGAATTGGGTGATTCTTTTTTGTTGGAAACTAGATTTCGTGCACTTTCCAACCCAATTGGAATCACCTTCAAATTCGTCCGGAGCGTTGAGTTGTGGACGAAACAATCTGATGCTGCAGCAGAATCCGAGTCAAACTACAAGTCCAAAGGTGTTACATCACCTCCACTTGGTCCCATTGGCCTTGTACGACCTAGATTTAGTTTTAGGCTGCCTTGGGACGTCCTCCCACCTCCTTGGCCGCCACCCCTTGCTCCTATATAAGTAGATCCATCTAGTAGCTTTTCCTTGGGATTTGTTTAGTTAAAAGTTAGCCAACGCAACTTCGTGTACTTCGTTTGTGTCCAACGACCAGACCAAGACCGCTTTCGGATCCCCACCTTTATCAATACTTCATACATATTTGCAATATTCAGATTGCTTTTATCATATTCTTGCTCGTTCTTCGATTGCTTGCAGGAATAGACCTTCGTGGTCAGGTTGATCGTGCACCGGCGTGGTTAATAACCTCTGGAGATTGGTTTAGCGATTGCTAAGGCGCAACGTCGTGCACGTTTGTAGTCGGATCGTCAAAGTCGTCTCCACCAAATCGATAGTTACCATCTCATCGAAAGATCGGGACACCCCGCCTCTATCAAGTGGTATCAGTTTTCAGGTTGCTCGGTGAGAATTTCTAGTTTTCCTAGATTAGATTTATTTTCTTACCTATTGTCCAAGAAAAAGCCACAAAAAAGAGTTAGATCTATTCATCCTTGGTCCAAGCCAGTCTGAGCCTTTGCAATTTTCTTTTCATTGCTTGCATAGTTGAATTATCGGTTGCATCGTCGTGTCGAGTTGCTGGTCTTAGTGTCTAGTTCCTTTAGAGTTTCGAGTTCTGTTCACATTAGTCACGCAGCCGCTGCATCATTATCCCATCCGCTGTCCACCATCCAATCCACCAATTTCCACCACGTGCTACGCACTGTTTATTGTCATAATCATAGTTGAGGTCACTCACATCTTCGCCTGATCGAATCTGCATCTTATCTAGTTTGTCTTGGAAAGAGGGAGAAAAAGAAGATAAAGAAAAAAAAGAGAGAAAAAAGGAAAGAAAAAAAAGAAAGAGGGAGAAGAAAAAGAAAAAAAAAGCGTGAGAAAAAAAAGAGAGAAGAAAAAAAATTGGATCTATCTAGAATCAATCTCGTACCTGAATTCGGATTGGAATCTGTTTTGTGCACTGTTCAGTAAAACAGCTTGGCTATTGTTTCACATCATTATCTTTACTGCCGTTGTGATCTTCACTTATATCTTGCTGTCCAGAGCTGCTTTGTATGCTTCATTGATGCTGGTTGTGCTACGACGTGACCTCATTAGTGTTCTAGGCTCGCGTCTCTAGTTCGGTCTAGCCTAGGACCAGCACAGTACCGTCGTTGAGCGTTTATTCAACATTGCATCTTTGAATTGATTATTGCTAATCTTTTGCTACCATATATAGCCAACCCAGCTCCACATATTTCTACACCGTGTATACGTACGCTCCCCTGGCAATCGCTTTACTCAATATTCGGAGTTACTTGACACCGCTGGTTGCCGATCACCGCCTGCTGCATGGTAAGAACGTGTAAGACATTGATATTTGCTTTACTGTGAGCGTTTTACCACCACATCCTAGTAGTTATAGGAGCATTATTTTTGGGTTTTGTTTCTTGTTCTACTAATCATGACAGGATCCAGAGTCAATTCATGGGCTTTATCGATCGCGGGAGACGTGCCACCACCTTTGCAAATACCACAACCATCACGAGAGGTGCACAAACATCCAAATGCACATGATCAGGTTAATGTATCTATACCACCATTTAATGGCCGTTTTAAACCTGCTTTATATATTGAATGGGAGTTCGACATAAAAAATATATTTGCTTCCCATAATTTCAATGAACATAAAAAGGTTAAGGTTGCGGTTGGTTCTTTCACTGGTTATGCTTTGGTTTGGTGGAGTGAATATTGTCGGTTACACCCTGATTATATACCTACTACTTGGGATGATTTGAAACTTGCCATGCGACATACTTTCGTCCCTGCTTATTATACTCGTGACATGATTAAGAAGTTGCAACACTTAAAACAAGGTAGTGAAACTGTAACAAAATATTATGATGATTTACAAACTACCTTGTTGCATTCCTCTTTAGAAGAAAGTGAAGATGATTTTATGGATAGATTTTGGGGAGGATTAAACCGTGATATTCAAGAGATACTAATTCATGAAGAGTGTTATCCTATGGACCATTTGTTTCATCTTGCTTGCAAAGCTGAACAGGAAATAAAACGACGTGTTGGCCACGAGGAGAACAAGCGCACGATGCACATTCTAAGAGTTGATATGATTGTTCCTTCAACTACTAGGCATACTATGACAACCACATCCGTTGTTGTCAGGACTACATCACCTCCACCATGTGACACATCGCCCCCGAGAGTGGCTACATCATCTGAGTTGATCATAAGAGGTAATGACAAAGGTACTGATCTTCCATCTCTACATGAGAATGATGAATGCCTTGTCAATTTGAATGCACCATCTGATGAGCTACCCTCTACTTTGATCACACCACCTATTTTAGAGGACTACGTTGATAATTTGACTTTGCCATGTGATCAAACAACTGAAATACCAACAATTTTGAGTGCACCCATTGAATTAACTATTGATGCAAGGAGGTGTGTTATTACAAGATGGCAAACCTGTTGCATACTTTTCTGAAAAATTGAGTGGGCCTAGTCTGAATTATTCTACTTATGATAAAGAATTATATGCTCTTGTTCGGACTTTAGAAACATGGCAACATTATTTATGGCCCAAAGAATTTGTTATACATTCTGATCATGAATCTTTGAAACATATTAAAAGTCAAGCTAAACTGAATCGTAGACATGCTAAATGGGTTGAATTCATTGAGACTTTCCCTTATGTCATTAAACACAAGAAGGGAAAAGAAAATGTTATTGCTGATGCATTGTCTCGTCGCTATACTATGCTTTCACAACTTGACTTCAAAATATTTGGTTTGGAGACCATCAAAGATCAATATGTGCATGATGCTGATTTTAAAGATGTAATGCAGAATTGTAAAGAAGGAAGAATGTGGAACAAGTTTGTTGTTAACAATGGATTTGTGTTTCGTGCTAACAAGCTATGCATTCCAGCTAGCTCCGTTCGTCTTTTGTTGTTGCAGGAGGCGCATGGAGGAGGATTAATGGGACACTTTGGCGTGAAGAAGACGGAGGACGTACTTGCTACACATTTCCTTTGGCCAAAGATGAGACGGGATGTTGAGCGTTTTATTGCTCGCTGCACTACATGTCAAAAAGCTAAGTCACGACTCAATCCTCATGGTTTATATATGCCTTTGCCTGTACCTAGTGTTCCTTGGGAGGATATATCTATGGACTTTGTTTTAGGTTTACCTTGAACAAAGAAGGGGAGGGATAGCATATTTGTTGTCGTGGATAGATTCTCGAAAATGGCACACTTTATACCATCTCATAAAAGCGATGATGTTGTTAATGTTGCTGATTTGTTCTTTCGTGAAATTATTCGCTTGCATGGTGTGCCAAATACTATTGTTTCAGATCGTGATACTAAATTTCTTACCCACTTTTGGAGATGTTTATGGGCTAAGTTGGGGACTAAACTGCTTTTTAGTACTACTTGTCACCCCCAAACTGATGGACAAACTGAAGTAGTCAATAGAACATTGTCTACTATGCTTAGGGCTGTTTTGAAGAATAATAAGAAAATGTGGGAGGAATGCTTGCCTCATATTGAATTTGCTTATAATCGTTCATTGCACTCTTGATAGAGGCTAAGGTGTCCCGTCTTTCGATGAGATGATGGATATCGCTTTGGTGGAAGTCGACTTTGACGATCCGACTACGAACGTGCGAGGACGTCGCGCCTTAGCAATCGCTAAACCAACTCCGAGAGGTTATTGACCACGCCGGAGCACGATCAACCTGACCACGAGGGTCTGTTTCCTGCGAGCAAACGAAGAACAAGCAAGAAACTGAGATTGCAATCTGGATATTGCGAATATAAGATAAAAGCTTTATTGATCAAGGTGGGGTTCTGTGACGCCTTTGTCTGGTCGTTGAACACAAACGAAGTACGCGAAGTTGCAGCTATGGCGAACTTTTAATCTAAACAAAACCCAAAGTCTAAACGATGCCCTAAGGGCTGTATATATGGAGGAAGAGGGGGGGATTTCGTGGCCCTTGGTGGAGGGGTCCGAAATCAACCCTATCTCTTGTTTCCCCACACATACGGACTCTAAAAATAGCCTATACTTATGTATTTCGAAATTACATGGGCCTGGCCCAATAATAAGGTGACGCAGCACCTAAAATAGCCTCGGGACGAAATTTATGAAGTGGCATCTTGTATATTTCGTCCAAGGCTTCATGCACCCATTATGGTGGCTTCAAAGTCCTGAAATCATCACTTGTAACTCCGTTCTTGTTTCCCTTGCGCATGCCATCATCTCCATGCTTGTTCTTGCTCCAATGTTCATCCTTCTCCAAGCTAGGCCCTTCATTTGTAAGCAAAACAAATGTATCCAATTTAGGCAGCATCATATTCTCATGAACATTAGAATCATTACCAAGAAACGAACGTACCTGGTAATTTAGTTGGCGTGCACGAGCTCTAGTAATTGGTCCAGTATGTATAGCAGCAGGGGCTGTGGGTGTAACAATCGTATTGATGTCCTCATCAACAAGGCATTCATCATTCTCATGTAGAGATGGAAGATCAGTACCTTTGTCATTACCTCTTATGATCAACTCAGATGATGTAGCCACTCTCGGGGGCGATGTGTCACATGGTGGAGGTGATGTAGTCCTGACAACAATGGATGTGGTTGTCATAGTATGCCTAGTAGTTGAAGGAACAATCATATCAACTCTTGGAATGTGCACTGTGCGCTTGTTCTCCTTGTGGCTAACACGTCGTTTTATTTCCTGTTCAGCTTTGCAAGCAAGATGAAACAAATGGTCCATAGGATAACACTCTTCATGAATTAGTATCTCTTGAATATCACGGTTTAATCCTCCCCAAAATCTATCCATAAAATCATCTTCACTTTCTTCTAAAGAGGAATGCAACAAGGTAGTTTGTAAATCATCATAATATTTTGTTACAGTTTCACTACCTTGTTTTAAGTGTTGCAACTTCTTAATCATGTCACGAGTATAATAAGCAGGGACGAAAGTATGTCGCATGGCAAGTTTCAAATCATCCCAAGTAGTAGGTATATAATCAGGGTGTAACCGACAATATTCACTCCACCAAACCAAAGCATAACCAGTGAAAGAACCAACCGCAACCTTAACCTTTTTATGTTCATCGAAATTATGGGAAGCAAATATATTTTTTATGTCGAACTCCCATTCAATAAATAAAGCAGGTTTAAAACGGCCATTAAATGGTGGTATAGATACATTAACCTGATCATGTGCATTTGGATGTTTGTGCACCTCTCGTGACGGTTGTGGTATTTGCAAAGGTGGTGGCACGTCTCCCGCGATCGACAAAGCCCATGAATTGACTCTGGATCCTGTCATGATGATGAGGACATGACTACCTTGGATATGACCAAAAATATTGCATATATGCATATTTGTCAGGTGATTTCTAGTGCAAACTATTCAATAATCTATTTATGTTATCCAGAACAAAAATACTTCACACACTTTTGTGTTTTGTCTAATTGCAGGTGTATGGGACATTTGTACAATCCACATATGATGATAAGGAAGAAAGAGATGTTTATTTGCTGTCCAAAAAGTTCTCTCACGTCACTTTTGGCCTAAGAGAAGATAGAGTCCAAGTCTCTCACGTTCTGGATTCAGATTCGGACTGCACAGACACACCTGACTCAAAACGCACACAAGTTTTTCATACGGACTCCGAATTGGGTGATTCTTTTTTTGTTGGAAACTAGATTTCGTGCACTTTCCAATCCAATTGGAATCACCTTCAAATTCGTCCGGAGCGTTGAGTTGTGGACGAATCAATCTGATGCTGCAGCAGAATCCGAGTCAAACTACAAGTCCAAAGGTGTTACATCACCTCCACTTGGGCCCATATGCCTTGTACGACCTAGATTTAGTTTTAGGCTGCCTTGGGACATCCTCCCACCTCCTTGGCCGCCACCCCTTGCTCCTATATAAGTAGATCCATCTAGTAGGTTTTCCTTGGGTTTTGTTTAGATTAAAAGTTCGCCATAGCTGCAACTTCGCGTACTTCGTTTGTGTTCAACGACCAGACAAAGGCGTCACAGAACCCCATCTTGATCAATAAAGCTTTCATCTTATATTCGCAATATCCAGATTGCAATCTTAGTTTCTTGCTTGTTCTTCGTTTGCTCGCAGGAAACAGACCCTCGTGGTCAGGTTGATCGTGCTCCGGCGTGGTCAATAACCTCTCGGAGTTGGTTTAGTGATTGCTAAGGCGCGACGTCCTCACACGTTCGTAGTCGGATCGTCAAAGTCGACTTCCACCAAAGCGAAATCCACCATCTCATCGAAAGACGGGACACCTTTGCCTCTATCACATGATTAGTAGAACAAGAAACAAAACCCAAAAATAATGTTCCTATAACTACTAGGATGTGGTGGTAAAACGCTCACAGTAAAGCAAATATCAATGTCTTACAAGTTCTTACCATGCAGCAGGCGGTGATCGGCAACCAGCGGTGTCAAGTAACTCCGAATATTGAGTAAAGCGATTGCCAGGGGAGCGTACGTATACACGGTGTAGAAATATGTGGAGCTGGGTTGGCTATATATGGTAGCAAAAGATTAGCAATAATCAATTCAAAGATGCAATGTTGAATAAACGCTCAATGACGGTACTGTGCTGGTCCTAGGCTAGACCGGACTAGAGACGCGAGCCTAGAACACTAATGAGGTCACGGCGTAGCACAACTAGCATCAATGAAGGATACTAAGTAGCTCTTGACAGCAAGATATAAGTGAAGATCACAACAGCAGTGAAGATAATGAGGTGAAACAACAGCCAAGCAGGATATATCAACAACTTTGTCTCCAACTTTCCTCTGAAAAAGTTTGTGCCGATTTTTTTGTTTTTTTTTCTTCTCTCTTTTTTTTCCTCACACTTTTTTTTTCTTTCTCTCCTTTTTTTTCTCTGACTTTTTTTTCCTTTTTTTCTCTCTTTTTTTTCTCTCTTTTTTTCTCCCTCTTTCCAAAACAAACTAGATAAGATGCAGATTGGATCAAGTGAAGATGTGAACGATCTCAACTATTATTATGACAATGAATGGTGGGTAGCACGTGGTGGAAATTGATGGATGGGTGGTGGACAGCGGAAGAGATAATGATGCAGCGGTGGCGTGACTAATGTGAACAAAACTCGAAACTCTAAACGAACTAGACACTAAGACCAGCAACTCGACACGACGATGCAACCGATAATTCAACTATGCAAGCAATGAAAAGAAAATTGCAAAGGCTCAGACTGGCTTGGACCAAGGATGAATAGATCTAACTCTTTTTTGTGGCTTTTTCTTGGACAATAGGTAAGAAAATAAATCTAATCTAGGAAAACTGGAAATTCTCACCGAGCAACCTGAAAACTGATACCACTTGATAGAGGCGAGGGTCCCGATCTTTCGATGAGATGATGGATATCGCTTTGGTGGAAGTCGACTTTGACGATCCGACTACGAACGTGCGAGGACGTCGCGCCTTAGCAATCGCTAAACCAACTCCGAGAGGTTATTGACCACGCCGGAGCACGATCAACCTGACCACGAGGGTCTGTTTCCTGCGAGCAAACGAAGAACAAGCAAGAAACTGAGATTGCAATCTGGATATTGCGAATATAAGATGAAAGCTTTATTGATCAAGGTGGGGTTCTGTGACGCCTTTGTCTGGTCGTTGAACACAAACGAAGTACACGAAGTTGCAGCTATGGCGAACTTTTAATCTAAACAAAACCCAAGGTCTAAACGATGCCCTAAGGGCTGTATATATGGAGGAAGAGGGGGTGGATTTCGTGGCCCTTGGTGGAGGGGTCCGAAATCAACCCTATCTCTGGTTTCCCCACACATACGGACTCTAAAAATAGCCTATACTTATGTATTTCGAAATTACATGGGCCTGGCCCAATAATAAGGTGACGCAGCACCTAAAATAGCCTCGGGACGAAATTTATGAAGTGGCATCTTGTATATTTCGTCCAAGGCTTCATGCACACATTATGGTGGCTTCAAAGTCCTGAAATCATCACTTGTAACTCCGTTCTTGTTCCCCTTGCGCATGCCATCATCTCCATGCTTGTTCTTGCTCCAATGTTCATCCTTCTCCAAGCTAGGCCCTTCATTTGTAAGCAAAACAAATGTATCCAATTTAGGCAGCATCATATTCTCATGAACATTAGAATCATTACCAAGAAACGAAAGTACCTGATAATTTAGTTGGCGTGCACGAGCTCTAGTAATTGGTCAAGTATGTATAGCAGCAGGGGCTGTGGGTGTAACAATTGTATTGATGTCCTCATCACATCCCATCCACCAATTTCCACCACGTGCTACGCACTGTTTATTGTCATAATCATAGTTGAGGTCACTCACATCTTCGCCTGATCGAATCTGCATCTTATCTAGTTTGTCTTGGAAAGAGGGAGAAAAAGAAGATAAAGAGAAAAAAAGAGAGAAAAAAGGAAAGGAAAAAAAAAAGAAAAAGAGGGAGAAGAAAAAGAAAAAAAGGCGTGAGAAAAAAAAAGAATCACCCAATTCGGAGTCCGTATGAAAAACTTGTGGGCGTTTTGAGTCAGGTATGTCTGTGCAGTCCGAATCTGAATCCAGAACGTGAGAGACTTGGACTCTATCTTCTCTTGGGCCAAAAGTGACGTGAGAGAACTTTTTGGACAGCAAATAAACATCTCTTTCTTCCTTATCTTCATATGTGGATTGTACAAATGTCCCATACACCTGCAATTAGACAAAACACAAAAGTGTGTGAAGTATTTTTGTTCTGGATAACATAAATAGATTATTGAATAGTTTGCACTAGAAATCACCTGACAAATATGCATATATGCAATATTTTTGGTCATATCCAAGGTAGTCATGTCCTCATCATCCTCCCCTTCTTGAAAATAAAGCCGTCCTCGGCGTTGCTTAATCTGAAATGTGGCTAACAAAAGAGACAAGGTGTACATGTTGTATATGTATATGTCATCCATTTTTACTTCCCTTGATTTTTGCATATATGACACATGAATAGATGAGTAACTTACATAGTTCATAAAATCTAAAGCCAAAAAATTAGCACAAGAAGTAGAAGGCATGAAAATATTGCAACTCAGTTTGCACATATAAGTGAAGCTCTTATTCATTTCAAAAGATTGACAATGTTCATCATTAAACCATCCCAACATTGGTGAATAAACCTTACTTGCATCAAATTTACATGCTACAACATGCTTAAATAAGCAAACATGCAATAAGTCATTCAACACAGAATCATCACCAAGATTAGATGTCATATCAAAATGATTAAACATTGGTTCTTTTGCATCAATAGTTAATTCAATGTGTGCACTCAAAATTGTTGGTATTTCAGTTGTTTGATCACATGGCAAAGTCAAATTATCAACGTAGTCCTCTAAAATAGGTGGTGTGATCAAAGTAGTGGGTAGCTCATCAGATGGTGCATTCAAATTGACAAGGCATTCATCATTCTCATGTAGAGATGGAAGATCAGTACCTTTGTCATTACCTCTTATGATCAACTCAGATGATGTAGCCACTCTCGGGGGCGATGTGTCACATGGTGGAGGTGATGTGGTCCTGACAACAACGGATGTGGTTGTCATAGTATGCCTAGTAGTTGAAGGAACAATCATATCAACTCTTGGAATGTGCACCGTGCGCTTGTTCTCCTCGTGGCCAACACGTCGTTTTATTTCCTGTTCAGCTTTGCAAGCAAGATGAAACAAATGGTCCATAGGATAACACTCTTCATGAATTAGTATCTCTTGAATATCACGGTTTAATCCTCCCCAAAATCTATCCATAAAATCATCTTCACTTTCTTCTAAAGAGGAATGCAACAAGGTAGTTTGTAAATCATCATAATATTTTGTTACAGTTTCACTACCTTGTTTTAAGTGTTGCAACTTCTTAATCATGTCACGAGTATAATAAGCAGGGACGAAAGTATGTCGCATGGCAAGTTTCAAATCATCCCAAGTAGTAGGTATATAATCAGGGTGTAACCGACAATATTCACTCCACCAAACCAAAGCATAACCAGTGAAAGAACCAACCGCAACCTTAACCTTTTTATGTTCATTGAAATTATGGGAAGTAAATATAGTTTTTATGTCGAACTCCCATTCAATATATAAAGCAGGTTTAAAACGGCCATTAAATGGTGGTATAGATACATTAACCTGATCATGTGCATTTGGATGTTTGGGCACCTCTCGTGACGGTTGTGGTATTTGCAAAGGTGGTGGCACGTCTCCCGCGATCGACAAAGCCCATGAATTGACTCTGGATCCTGTCATGATTAGTAGAACAAGAAACAAAACCCAAAAATAATGTTCCTATAACTACTAGGATGTGGTGGTAAAACGCTCACAGTAAAGCAAATATCAATGTCTTACAAGTTCTTACCATGCAGCAGGCGGTGATCGGCAACCAGCGGTGTCAAGTAACTCCGAATATTGAGTAAAGCGATTGCCAGGGGAGCGTACGTATACACGGTGTAGAAATATGTGGAGCTGGGTTGGCTATATATGGTAGCAAAAGATTAGCAATAATCAATTCAAAGATGCAATGTTGAATAAACGCTCAATGACGGTACTGTGCTGGTCCTAGGCTAGACCGGACTAGAGACGCGAGCCTAGAACACTAATGAGGTCACGGCGTAGCACAACTAGCATCAATGAAGGATACTAAGTAGCTCTTGACAGCAAGATATAAGTGAAGATCACAACGGCAGTGAAGATAATGATGAAAAACAACTGCCAAGCAGGATATACAATAACTCTCTCTCCAACTTTCCTCTTGAAAAGTTTGAGACAATTTTCTGATAAATTATTTCAAAGAATGCTACTAACTCAAGCTTTCCAATGCAAAAAGAATCACTCAATTCCGAGTTGATATGAGGAGTCAAAGAATTCTAAAACTGGCCTAAAAAATTGGAACAAGCTGTGTTCACGAACTTCGGAGGGCAAAAAGACCTATTTAGAAGCCGATTTTGAGGTGTCAAATATTGAACTAGCTTCTGCAACTATTTAGATGCGGCTCGTCGCTATCTTCAATTTGAGTACTCACGGAGCCAAAACGGACTTCGTATGAGGAAGATACACCTGTTTTACTGAACAGTGCGCAAAACAGATTCCAATCCGAATTCAGGTACGAGATTGATTCTAGATAGATCCAATTTTTTTTCTTCTCTCTTTTTTTTCTCACGCTTTTTTTTTCTTTTTCTTCTCCCTCTTTTCTTTTTTTTTCTTTCCTTTTTTCTCTCTTTTTTTTCTTTATATTCCTTTTCTCCCTCTTTCCAAGACAAACTAGATAAGATGCAGATTCGATCAGGCGAAGATGTGAGTGACCTCAACTATGATTATGACAATAAACAGTGCGTAGCACGTGGTGGAAATTGGTGGATGGGATGGTGGACAGCAGATGGGATAATGATGCAGCGGCTGCGTGACTAATGTGAACAGAACTCGAAACTCTAAAGGAAGTAGACACTAAGACCAGCAACTCAACACGGCGATGCAACCGATAATTCAATTATGCAAACAATGAAAAGAAAATTGCAAAGGCTCAGTCTGGCTAGGACAAATGATGAATAGATCTAACTTTTGTTTTGTGGCTTTTTCTTGGACAATAGGTAAGAAAATAAATCTAATCTAGGAAAAATTGGAAATTCTCACCGAGCAACCTGAAAACTGATACCACTTGATAGAGGCGAGGGTGTCCCGATCTTTCGATGAGATGATAACTATCGATTTGGTGGAGACGACTTTGACGATCCGACTACAAACGTGCACGACGTTGCGCCTTAGCAATCGCTAAACCAACTCCGAGAGGTTATTGACCATGCTGGAGCACGATCAACCTGACCACGAAGGTCTATTCCTGCAAGCAGTCGAAGAACGAGCAAGAATATGATAAAGCAATCTGAATATTGCGAATATATATGAAGTATTGATAATGGTGGGGATCCGGAAGCGGTCTTGGTCTGGTCGTTGGACACAAACGAAGTACACGAAGTTGCAATGGCTAACTTTTAACTAAACAAATCCCAAGGAAAAGCTACTAGATGGATCTACTTATATAGGAGCAAGGGGTGGCGGCCAAGGAGGTGGGAGGACGTCCCAAGGCAGCCTAAAACTAAATCTAGGTCGTACAAGGCCAATGGGCCCAAGTGGAGGTGATGTAACACCTTTGGACTTGTAGTTTGACTCGGATTCTGCTGCAGCATCAGATTGTTTCGTCCACAACTCAACGTTCCGGACGAATTTGAAGGTGATTCCAATTGGGTTGGAAAGTGCATGAAATCTAGTTTCCAACAAAAAAGAATCACCCAATTCGGAGTCCGTATGAAAAACTTGTGTGCGTTTTGAGTCAGGTATGTCTGTGCAGTCCGAATCTGAATCCAGAACGTGAGAGACTTGGACTCTATCTTCTCTTGGGCCAAAAGTGACGTGAGAGAACTTTTTGGACAGCAAATAAATGATAGAGGCAAAGGTGTCCCGTCTTTCGATGAGATGGTGGATTTCGCTTTGGTGGAAGTCGACTTTGACGATCCGACTACGAACGTGCGAGGACGTCGCGCCTTAGCAATCGCTAAACCAACTCCGAGAGGTTATTGACCACGCCGGAGCACGATCAACCTGACCACGAGGGTCTGTTTCCTGCGAGCAAACGAAGAACAAGCAAGAAACTGAGATTGCAATCTGGATATTGCGAATATAAGATGAAAGCTTTATTGATCAAGGTGGGGTTCTGTGACGCCTTTGTCTGGTCGTTGAACACAAACGAAGTACGCGAAGTTGCAGCTGTGGCGAACTTTTAATCTAAACAAAACCCAAGGTCTAAACGATGCCCTAAGGGCTGTATATATGGAGGAAGAGGGGGTGGATTTCGTGGCCCTTGGTGGAGGGGTCCGAAATCAACCCTATCTCTTGTTTCCCCACACATACGGACTCTAAAAATAGCCTATACTTATGTATTTCGAAATTACATGGGCCTGGCCCAATAATAAGGTGACGCAGCA
>NW_021313575.1:0-1270 GCF_002162155.2 Triticum dicoccoides | reverse complement strand
CTTCATTGAAAACTAACAAACTATAATCCCAGTCAATGGAGCAATTGCAATTTATCATAACATAGGAAAGAGTCAATATATAAGAGCTTTTCAGCAAGTCCACATACTCAACTATCATATAGTCTTTCACAATTGCTAACACTCATGCAATACTTATGGGTATGGAGTTTTAATCAGACACAGAGAAAGATAGGGGCTTATAGTTTTGCCTCCCAACGTTTTACCTCAAGGGTAATGTCAACAGTAATAGTTCATGAAAACTCACATCCAATTAGCCATATATACCAGGATCTTTCCAACATGTTGTGCTTGCCAATAGATAAAATGTAAAAAGAAAGGGTGAAGATCACCATGAATCTTATGCAAGGTAGGAGATAAAAGTAAAAGATAGGCCCTTCGCAGAGGGAAGCAGAGGTTGTCATGCGCTTTTATGGTTGGATGCACAAAATCTTAATGCGAAAGAACATCACTTTATATTGCCACTTGTGATATGGACCTTTATTATGCAGTCTGTCGCTTTTATTTCTTCCATATCACACGATCGTATAAAGCTTATTTTCTCCCACACTAATAAGTCATACATATTTAGAGAGCAATTTTTATTGCTTGCACCGATGACAACTTACTTGGAGGATCTTACTCAATCCATAGGTAGGTATGGTGGACTCTCATGGCAAGACTTGTTTTAGGGTATTTGGAAGCACAAGTAGTATCTCTACTTGGTGTGATGAATTTGGCTAGCATGAGGGGGAAAGGCAAGCTCAACCATGTTGGATGATCCATGACAATATAATTTATCTCAGATGTAAGAAAGCATAAACCATTACGTTTTCTTCCTTGTCCAACGTCAACTTTTTAGCATGTCATATTTTAATGAGTGCTCACAATCATAAAAGATGTCCAAGATAGTATATTTATATGTGAAGACCTCTCTTTCTTTATTACTTCCAATTAATTGCAACGATGACCAAAACTATGTTTGTCAACTCTCAACAACTTTTATTCATCATACTTTTTCTTTGTGAGCTCATTACTCTCCATAAGATCCTTATGATCTCTTTGTTTCCCTTTTTTTATTTATTTCTCTTTTCTTTTATTCACTTAGGATCATGGCAAAATAATCAAGCCCTTGACTCAACACTAATCTTTATTATATAGCTCACGGACTCGATTACATAGAAGGATCATAAAGCAAAACTCAAAACTAGATCATGCCATAAACTTTATTCTACTAGATCAAGATATTACCAAAAGGATTGAACTAAGAAAA
>NW_021313574.1:0-1895 GCF_002162155.2 Triticum dicoccoides | reverse complement strand
TCGTGCACATTTGTAGTCGGATCGTCAAAGTCGTCTCCACCAAATCGATAGTTATCATCTCATCGAAAGATCGGGACACCCTCGCCTCTATCACTTGGGAAGTGCACCTTTTGCACTGACCGAGTATCTTTTCTTGGCTATGTTGTTACTCCACAGGGAATTGAAGTTGATAAAGCCAAGATTGAAGCTATTGAGAGTTAGCCGCAGCCCAAAACGGTCACACAGGTGAGGAGTTTTCTTGGCCTCGCTGGATTCTATAGGCGTTTTGTGAGAGATTTCAGCACCATTGCTGCACCTCTCAATGAGCTTACAAAGAAAGATGTGCCTTTTCTTTGGGGTACCGCACAGGAAGAAGCCTTCTCGGTATTGAAAGATAAGTTGACACATGCTCCTTTACTCCAACTTCCTGATTTTAATAAGACTTTTGAGCTTCAATGTGATGCTAGTGGAATTGGATTAGGAGGTGTGTTATTACAAGATGGCAAACCTGTTGCATACTTTTCTGAAAAATTGAGTGGGCCTAGTCTGAATTATTCTACTTATGATAAAGAATTATATGCTCTTGTTCGGACTTTAGAAACATGGCAACATTATTTATGGCCTAAAGAATTTGTTATACATTCTGATCATGAATCTTTGAAACATATTAAAAGTCAAGCTAAACTGAATCATAGACATGCTAAATGGGTTGAATTCATTGAGACTTTCCCTTATGTCATTAAACACAAGAAGGGAAAAGAAAATGTTATTGCTGATGCATTGTCTCGTCGCTATACTATGCTTTCACAACTTGACTTCAAAATATTTGGTTTGGAGACCATCAAAGATCAATATGTGCATGATGTTGATTTTAAAGATGTAATGCAGAATTGTAAAGAAGGAAGAATGTGGAACAAGTTTGTCGTTGATAGAGGCGAGGGTGTCCCGATCTTTCGATGAGATGATAACTATCGATTTGGTGGAGACGACTTTGACGATCCGACTACAAACGTGCACGACGTTGCGCCTTAGCAATCGCTAAACTAATCTCCTGAGGTTACTGACGATGCCGGAAGCACGGTCAGCCTGACCACGAAGGTCTATTCCTGCAAGCAATCGAAGAACGAGCAAGAATATGATAAAGCAATCTGAATATTGCAAATATATATGAGGTATTGATAATGGTGGGGATCCGTAAGCGGTCTTGGTCTGGTCGTTGGACACAAACGAAGTACACGAAGTTGCAATGGCTAACTTTTAACTAAACAAATCCCAAGGAAAAGCTACTAGATGGATCTACTTATATAGGAGCAAGGGGTGGCGGCCAAGGAGGTGGGAGGACGTCCCAAGGCAGCCTAAAACTAAATCTAGGTCGTACAAGGCCAATGGGCCCAAGTGGAGGTGATGTAACACCTTTGGACTTAGTTTGACTCGGATTCTGCTGCAGCATCAGATTGTTTCGTCCACAACTCAACGCTCCGGACGAATTTGAAGGTGATTCTAATTGGGTTGGAAAGTGCACGAAATCTAGTTTCCAACAAAAAAAGAATCACCCAATTCGGAGTCCGTATGAAAAACTTGTGTCCGTTTTGAGTCAGGTGTGTCTGTGCAGTCCGAATCTGAATCCAGAACGTGAGAGACTTGGACTCTATCTTCTCTTGGGCCAAAAGTGACGTGAGAGAACTTTTTGGACAGCAAATAAACATCTCTTTCTTCCTTATCTTCATATGTGGATTGTACAAATGTCCCATACACCTGCAATTAGACAAAACACAAAAGTGTGTGAAGTATTTTTGTTCTGGATAACATAAATAGATTATTGAATAGTTTGCACTAGAAATCACCTGACAAATATGCATATATGCAATATTTTTGGTCATATCCAAGGTAGTCATGTCCTCATCATCCTCCCCTTC
>NW_021313573.1:0-1991 GCF_002162155.2 Triticum dicoccoides | reverse complement strand
GGTCATCACGTCATCATCGTCGGCCCCGACGGGTCGAATCGGAGGTAACAAGTCGTCGCAGCCTGGCAGCACCCGAACCAGTTGAACCCTAAACAAGTTGGGTGGCATCTGGGTACCGTGGAACAAGGGGTTGCCCGGTTGAACGATTTTGCCCTTGGCGACATCGACCAACTCGTTGTTCACGAAGTGGAGGAGAGTGCACGGAACGTCGGCGGCGCCCTGCGAAAACATGTAGGGCGTCAGGGATGCCCAGTCAAAGGCAAGGAGATGAAGTCCTCGGCCGAGAGAGGCTTAATTAGTTACCGTGATGATGGTGTCGAGCTCGGCTAATGTCGAGGCACCGCCAACGGCGGGCGTGCAGTTGACAGAGTGGCCGCTTGCTGAAGAGGTGCCGGCCGGTGTACACCCGGGTGCATTAAGCTCCCGTGCCGGCGTCGGAGACACCAATGCCGCCTCCGCCGGAGGCACCAATGGCCCCGCCATCGCATTATGCGAGTTGCTGGCCGTGAAGCTAGGAATCGGGGGCGGCCCCTGTTGGCCGCCCGCAATCCACGCACTCAACCCCGAGATCAAGGTAGGCACAAGGGCGGTGATCGTCGCTCCGAGTCATTGTTCCACTTGCTCTTGGACAATCTCCAGAATCCGCGCCACCTGTGCCTTGAGTTCTTGAACCTCTCGCGCCTGGCTTTCCGAGCTGGTCTTTTTCTCCTTCCGCACACCAGCGGTATAGTATGACCCCCATTTTGTCGACAAGCCTTTGCCGGCCACACGACCAGCTGACGTCGGCTTACTGAGCTTATCCTTGTTCTTCATTATATTCAACCCCCTATTTAGAGTGGTGTCCCAATGGTTGCTCTGAGTCGACCCCGCGCTACTGCTTTCAGTCGCCTGCGGAAGGAATGTGAACCATTTAGAAATTCGGCTTCATTAATTAGAATGCAACCATATGGAGCTAATTACGCGGGGGTGTATTCCTTACTAGAACAAGCTCAAGCTGCCTGGTCTTCGGATCCGTGGTAAGCTCCTTTGTTTTCGGGTCCTTCTTGTACCGGGCCCTGACAAAGTTCCTGGTCTGCTTGTCACCGTATTTATCGAAGAGGGGCGGTAGGCCTTGCTCGGCACGGTCCGCCTCCTCCTTGTCCCATATAGGCTCCGCCAGTCTGTAACCGCCGGGACCGAGTGTGTGTTCCCCTATGTTCAGCTCCCGCATTTGTTTCCCCCACTCACTTGATTGGGAGCTTGCGGTGCTCGAGCAATTGATCTTGAAGTCGTTGTAGTCATCTTCGGTGATCGAAGGATTTTTCTCCTTGATCTTCTCATAACTCTCACCTTTCTCGATCATTCTCTTCACATTGCTTTTCCAAGTAGACAGGGCCTTGCTCATCTTCGTGAGGGCAGCATTGTTCACTTTATTCCCTTTGAGGCTTGTGTTTTCGAATTCAGCGGGGAACTTGTATCGTTCGTGCAGCTTCGTGAAGAGGAGGTGGCGCAAATTCCCCCGGTCAGGATGCCTCAGGTTCTCGGTGTTGGTCGAGACGGTGCTCCGGACAATGCACCCGAGCTGAAGCGAGTACCCCTTGACTATTCGTTCGGGCGCCGTTGGATTCCCGTTGGAGTCCACTTCAGTAACTTCCTCCTTGAGGGTGCGGAGCACGATCGGGCGCCGGTCCTTCCGTTGCCTCTTCGGCTGGCTGCTATCTGTGCGTGCGCCGCCATCATCAGTGGTGGCATCCTCGGCGGCACCATCAGTGGTGGCATCAGTGTGGTCATCCTCGGCGGCACCATCCGTGGTCTCAGGATCGGTGGGGAAGGCGGCGGCCTCATACAAGTGAGGTTGTTCCTCCATCTCCTGGGACAGCTCCCAGAATGCCTTGCCGCCCGAACCCCCGGCCTCATCGTTGTGGGCCATGTTTCTCTCTAAATAGAAACAAAGTTTGGTCAAAAAGTTGGTTATTGTCAAGGAACAAGATCATGGTCTCATCATTTAGGGT
>NW_021313572.1:0-1291 GCF_002162155.2 Triticum dicoccoides | reverse complement strand
CATCATCATGATCTCCATCATCGTGTCTTCATGAAGTTGTCACGCCAACGACTACTTCTACTTCTATGACTAACGCGTTTAGCAATAAAGTAAAGTAGTTTACATGGCATTCTTCAATGACACGCAGGTCATACAATAAATAAAGACAACTCCTATGGCTCCTGCCGGTTGTCATACTCATCGACATGCAAGTCGTGAATCCTATTACAAGAACATGATCAATCTCATACATCACATATATCATTCATCACATCCTTTTGGCCATATCACATCACATAGCATACCCTGCAAAAACAAGTTAGACGTCCTCTAATTGTTGTTTGCATGTTTTACGTGGCTGCTATGGGTTTCTAGCAAGAACGTTTCTTACCTACGCAAAACCACAACGTGATATGCCAATTGCTATTTAACCTTCATAAGGACCCTTTTCATCGAATCCGTTCCGACTAAAGTGGGAGAGACTGGCACCCGCTAGCCACCTTATGCACCAAGTGCATGTCCATCGGTGGAACCTGTCTCACGTAAGAGTACGTGTAAGGTCGGTCCGGGCCGCTTCATCCCACAATACCATCGAAACAAGATTGGACTAGTAACGGTAAGCATATTGAACAACATCAACGCCCACAACTACTTTGTGTTCTACTCGTGCAAAGAATCTACGCAATAAACCTGGCTCTGATACCACTGTTGGGGAACGTAGCAGAAATTCAAAATTTTCCTACGTGTGACCAAGATCTATCTATGGAGAAACCAGCTACGAGTAGAAGGAGAGTGCATCTACATACCCTTGTAGATCGCTAAGCGGAAGCGTTCAAGTGAACGGGGTTGATGGAGTCGTACTCGTCGTGATTCAAATCACCGATGATCAAGTGCCGAACGCACGGCACCTCCGCGTTCAACACACGTACAGCCCGGTGACGTCTCCCACGCCTTGATCCAGCAAGGAGAGAGGGAGAGGTTGAGGAAGACTCCATCCAACAGCAGCACAACGGCGTGGTGGTGGTGGAGGAGCGTGGCAATCCTGCAGGGCTTCGCCAAGCACCGCGGGAGAGGAGGAGTACTTGTGAGAGGGGGAGGGCTGCGCCAGAACTTCGTCTGAAGCTCCCATGCGCCTCCCCACTATATATAGGGGTGGAGGGGCTGGTTTCTTGCCCTCCAAGTCCATTGGGGCGTTGGCCAAGGTGGGAGGAAAGAAATCTCATTATTTCCTTCCCCACCGATTGTTATCCCCCCTTTTTAGGGATCTTGATCTTATCCCTTCGGGATATGATCTTATTCCTTCTAAGGGGGG
>NW_021313571.1:0-1089 GCF_002162155.2 Triticum dicoccoides | reverse complement strand
ACGCGCGAGCAATTCATTAAACTTGTTATCGAGCTTTGTTTCAAACGTCTTCTCAAGGCCAGTGATCTTCTCCATGGCCTCTTCAAAATTGTTCAGCACATCTTGCACCTGTTCAGTCATCATTTGCTGAAACTTATCATGAAGCTCCTTGTTCGATAAATTCTCCCAGTCAATCTCGTCGGCTTGTGATCCTGGCATGGTTAGCAGCAATAGAAACACACAAGAATATGATCCTACAGACTACGAACAAGTGGTGGTGGTGGGTGTCACAAATCCGTCAAGCAAAACTCAAATTCTTACCAGTTCTTACCCAGCAACAGGCGGTGATCGGCAACCGTTGTAGTCAAAACTCTCAAATCTTGGATAGAGCGATTACCAGGGAGAGTCAAACGCACGACGTAGATGTATGTGGAGCTGGGAAGGCTTATAATATGGTAGCAAAAAGGGTCAGCAATAATAAATTCAGAGATGCAAAGTTGAATAAACGCTCAACGACGGTACTGTGCTGGTCCTAGGCTAGACTGTGCTAGAGACGCGAGCCTAGAACACCAACAAAATCACGGCGCGGCACGTAAACAAGGGAGGAGCACACTCTGAATTTTTTTTCTCTTTTTTGCACTTTTTTTCCTCTGTTTTTTTTGCTCCGCAACAAATTTTTTTCGAAAAAGTCTACAAATGGTCTAAAAACTGCCTAGCCAGAATTTTCCAGACTTAGTTTTTTTTTGAAATTGGAACTATTTTTCTTCTGCGGATGGCTCGGAAGTTGGGGAGTCCTTCTCTGTCACGACTCGGAGTATCGCGTGATCTGGAAATCGAGAACAATGCAACAATTACTGGACTCGGACTAGGACTGGTGGCGGAGATGAATCTGGTGGAACTCGGACTGGTGGCGGAGATGAATCTGGTGGAACACGGACAGGTGGCGGATATATGTTGCAGGTGAACTCGGATTGGCGTGATGGCGGCGGATATGTGGTGGCGTATATGGATTCGGATTGGCGGTGAATATGTGGTGGTGGTATATGGCAACAGCGACGATGATGATGCGGTGGTGATATATGGCAGCGGCGACGTGACAACCTGTGAACA
>NW_021313570.1:0-1649 GCF_002162155.2 Triticum dicoccoides | reverse complement strand
ACGTCCGGGATCTCATCCGGGACTCCGAACAACATTCGGTAACCACATACAAGCTTCCTTTATAACCCTAGCGTCATCGAACCTTAAGTGTGTAGACCCTACGGGTTCGGGAGACATGCAGACATGACCGAGACGTTCTCCGGTCAATAACCAACAGCGGGATCTGGATACCCATGATGGCTCCCACATGTTCCACGATGATCTCATCGGATGAACCACGATGTCAAGGACTCAATCGATCCCGTATACAATTCCCTTTGTCTAGCGGTATTTTACTTGCCCGAGATTCGATCGTCGGTATACCGATACCTTGTTAAATCTCGTTACCGGCAAGTCTCTTTACTCGTTCCGTAACACATCATCCCGTGATCAACTCCTTGGTCACATTTGCGCAAATGATGATGTCCTACCGAGTGGGCCCAGAGATACCTCTCCGTTTTCACGGAGTGACAAATCCCAGTCTCGATCCACATAAAACAATAGATACTTTCGGAGATACCTGTAGTGCACCTTTATAGTCACCCAGTTACGTTGTGACGTTTGATACACCCAAAGCACTCCTACGGTATCCAGGAGTTACACGATCTCATGGTCAAAGGAAGAGATACTTGACATTGGCAAAGCTCTAGCAAACGAACTACACGATCTTTGTGCTAGTCTTAGGATTGGGTCTTGTCCATCACATCATTCTCCTAATGATGTGATCCCGTTATCAACGACATCCAATGTCCATAGCCAGGAAACCATGACTATCTATTGATCACAACGAGCTAGTCAACTAGAGGCTCACTAGGGACATATTGTGGTCTATGTATTCACACGTGTATTACGATTTCCGGATAATACAGTTATAGCATGAATAAAAGACAATTATCATGAACAAGGAAATATAATAATAACACTTTTATCATTGCCTCTAGGGCATATTTCCAACAGTCTCCCACTTGCACTAGAGTCAATAATCTAGTTCACATCGCCATGTGATTAACACTCACAGGTCACATCGCCATGTGACTAATACCCAAAGAGTTTACTAGAGTCAATAATCTAGTTCACATTTACCATGTGATTAACACTCGATGAGTTCTGGGTTTGATCATGTTATGCTTGTGAGAGAGGTTATAGTCAACGGGTCTAAACCTTTCAGATCCGTGTGTGCTTTACAAATCTCTATGTCATCTCCTAGATGCAGCTACCACGTTCTATTTGGAGCTATTCCAAATAACTGTTCTACTTGGAGCTATTCTAAATTGTTGCTCCATTATATGTATCCGGTATCTCTACTCAGAGCTATCCGGATAGGTGTTAAGCTTGCATCGACGTAACCCTTTACGACGAACTCTTTTACCACCTCCATAATTGAGAAAATTCCTTAGTCCACTAGTTACTAAGGATAACTTTGACCGCTGTCCTGTGATCCATTCTTGGATCACTCTTGTACCCCTTGACTGACTCATGGCAAGGCACACTTCAGGTGCGGTACACAGCATAGCATACTGTAGAGCCTACATCTTATGCATAGGGGACGACCTTAGTCCTTTCTCTCTATTCTGCCATGGTCGAGCTTTAAGTCTTAACTTCATACCTTACAACTCAGGCAAGAACTCCTTCTTTGACTGATCCATCTTGAACACCTTCAAGATCACGTC
>NW_021313569.1:0-2144 GCF_002162155.2 Triticum dicoccoides | reverse complement strand
CGGCGGCGGCACTGTCCGTGAGGGGGGCGCACCCTGGAGATGCGTGCCGCCTCTTCGAACATGCCACAACACCACCCCGCATGTATGAGGGCCCGGTATGACGCACCGGTGGCATTGCTACCCCCGAGGGCCCCTGTCCCGCCTAAACCAGGAGCAGTCGACCACGAGATCTAGCCCTTTGACTTCCCACGGACGGGCTTTGACGAGTGGACCTCTCCACCCGGTTGTGTCAGATCCGCCCATAGGGACACCCGGGAGCAACATCCGGGCCAAACCCACAGCTACATCCACTCCGTGTAGACCCGATGCATCTGTTTCCCCCCTCCAGGTGCCGGCGGCGGCGCCGTCCTTGACGGGGGCCACATCCCGGAGATGCGTGTCGCCTCTTTGGACATGCCACAAGACCACCTCGCATGTATGAGGGTCCGGTACGATGCTCCGGTGTCATTGCTACCCCCTCCCCCAGGGCCCCCGTCCCGCCTAACCCTGGAGCGGTTGACCACGAGATCTAGCCTTTTGACTTCCCACGGACGGGCTCTTACCAGTGGACCTCTCCACCCGGTTGTGTCAGGTCGGCCCGTAGGGACACCCGGGAGCAACATCCGGGCCAAACCCACAGCTACATCCACTCCGTGTAGACCCGACGCGTCCGTTTCCCCCCTCCAGGTGCCGGCGGTGGCGCCATCCATGAGGGGGGCACACCGCGGACGTGAGGGGGGTCACACTCTGGAGATGGGTGTCGGGCGTTTGCAACCGCCACAAAACTTCTGTCGGCATAGCTATTTTTGATTTTAATAAAATATAAGGATCTACATTCAAAAGAACATGACCGCACATTATTAACGTGCTCGAAAAAATACAAACTATATATATATATATGTATATATATATATTCATAATATATGAAAAAAATACAAACTACATATATATTCATATGTATGTTTATATTTAACATGCTGCATGTTAGTTGATATAATAATACATAAAAAAGGATAAAAAAATATATATGAAAAAAAATCTAACTATAGCCGTCGGCATAGAGACGACCAGGGTTTAGGCGGCGGGCGGCGTGCCGCGGATTGCTGACGTGGCAGATATGCCGACGGCAGCCGTCGGCATATGTTCTGGACGGTGCGGCCGGATTGATGACGTGGCATGCGGACCTATGCTGACGGCCCCCCGTCTCATCCGTCGGCATAGCTCTGACGACGTTAGCCGCCCGTCACCAGCGGGGGCGTCGGGCCGACGAGTATGCCGACAGCCGTTGTAAGCCGACGGCAGCTGTCGGCGTGCTTGCAGCTAGGCCGACGGTCGTTCTATGCCGACGGGTGCCGTCGGCTTAGCTCTGTGTAACGCGACGGCCATTATACGCCGACGGCCAAGGCCAGGCTGTCGGCATATCTCGGAAGAAGCCGACGGGCATCGTCGGCATTGTTTTGGCCGTCGGGGTAGCACTCTGTTCCGGTAGTGAAGAAGGTGATGACTGTTGGGGAACGTAGCAGAAATTCAAAATTTTCCTACGTGTCACCAAGATCTATCTATGGAGAAACCAGCAACGAGGGAAAGGAGAGTGCATCTACATACCCTTGTAGATCGCTAAGCGGAAGCGTTCAAGAGAATGGGCTTGAAGGAGTCGTACTCGTCGTGATCCAAATCACCGGAGATCCTAGCGCCGAATGGACGGCACCTCCGCGTTCAACACACGTACAGCCCGGTGACGTCTCCCACGCCTTGATCCAGCAAGGAGAGAATGAGAGGTTGAGGAAGACTCCATCCAGCAGCAGCACAACGGCGTGGTGGTGATGGAGGAGCGTGGCAATCCAGCAGGGCTTCGCCAAGCACCGCGTGAGAGGAGGAGTAGGGAGAGAGGTAGGGCTGCGCCAAGAGGGAGAAGTTCTCATGTGTTTAGCAGCCCCAAACCTCAACTATATATAGGGGGAAGGGGGGGCTGCGCCCCCTTTAGTGTTTCCCACCCCAAGGGGTGCGGCCAGCCCTAGATGGGACTTGGGGGGCGGCCAAGAGGGGGAGAGAGGGGAGGCGCGCCTGGGGTGGGCCTTAGGGCCCATCTGCCCTAGGGTTTGCCCTCTCCCCTCCTAGTTGTGCCTTGGGCAAGGGTGGGAGGCGCACCAGCCCACTCTAGGGCT
>NW_021313568.1:0-1855 GCF_002162155.2 Triticum dicoccoides | reverse complement strand
CCGTAAAAAATAGTGTTGGATTGCTTAAGACTCTTATCAGTCAACCCCATCCAACGAAACGTCTCATAGTAGAGGATGTTGATGCTACTGCCTCCATCCATGAGCACTTTAGTGAATTTATATCCACCAACCTGAGGTGCCACTACCAAGGCTAAGTGACCCGGATTGTCAACCCAGGGAGGATGATCTTCCCTGCTCCACACGATAGGCTGTTCTGACCACATTAAATAACATGGAATCACCGGCTCAACGACATTGACAACCCTCTTATGAAGCTTCTGGTCCCTCTTGCATAAACTAGTGGTAAATACATGGTATTGCCCACTATTCAACTGTTTTGGGTTGTTGCTGATTACCTTGGCCGGGTTGTGGATTATAACCTCCCTGGTTACCCGTATGGCCCTGACCGTGAAAACCACCTCCACCTAAACCGGTGCCCGGACCATGAAAGCCGCCTCCGCCTGAACCGCCGCCAGGCCCGTGACTTCCATCAAACATGTTTGAATTTTTAAATGCCTTCATAATTGTACAGTCCTTCCACAGATGGGTGGCTGGCTTCTCCCGGGTGACGTGTCTTGGACAAGGTTCATTCAATAGTTGCTCGAGGGTGGGACCTTACCCGCCTGACCGAGGGGGTTGTCTACCCTTGCGCCGTTGATTGTTGCCCTGTGCATTGGTGTTAGCCACAAATTCGTGAGCCTTACATTTGTTACCTCCTTGATTTGCCGGGTTATGCTGGTGACCCTTGCCGTTGCCGTTCTTCTTTCCCTTCCCTGTTTTTTCTTTGTCAGACACGGGGTCCTTGGTACTATCAGAATCAGCATACTTGACCAGAGCCGCCATCAACTGGCCCATGTCATTGCAGTCATGCTTGAGCCGCCCCAGCTTCTGCTTCAGAGATTCAAAACAGCAATTTTTCTCCAACATTAAGACTGCCGAGCCGGCATCCATCTTATCAGATGAATGTATTATCTCCTTGACCCGGCGCACCCAATGGGTTATGGACTCACCTTCCTCTTGCTTACAATTAGTCAGGTCCACGATTGACATATGTTGTTTGCATGTGTCTTTAAAGTTCTGAATGAACCGGGTTTTTAATTCCGCCCATGAGCCGATGGAATTGGGGGGCAATCCTTTCAACCAAGTACGAGCCATTCCATCCAACATCATAGTGAAATATTTAGCCATTGCTGTATCGGTGACCTCCAACAGCTCCATCGCCATCTCATAACTCTCAATCCAAGTCCCAGACTGCAAGTCGGCCATGTAATTAGGCACCTTACGAGGCCCCTTGAAGTCTTTTGGAAAGCGCTCATTACGTATGGCCGGCACCAGGCAAGGGACACCTCCTGTTCTTGTGGCTACTCCTGCCTCAACAGAGGTTGCTGGATAAGCCAGAAAAGTTTGATAAGCCGCCTACTCAGCTGCCAGTTGAAACGCCCGCTCAGTGTCTTGCCGAATCCTCTCCTGATCCGCTAAGTTAAGGGCTCCAGCCTGTACCGGCTCATTCCTGCGCGGTTGGTTGCGGCGTTGAGCGTTGCTTGACATATCAGCTGAGTCTATATGCCTGCTGTAGCTTGGGCTCCGGCTCGGGCGAGGGGTTGAATGGATTCTGTCTCGACTGTAAGAGTATGCATCCTGCTGCCCCAGAGCCGTCTGAAGAAGTTCTCTCACCCTTCGCGTTTCGATTGCTGTTGGAGAGTCACCTTCCATCGGGAGAGCCGCCAAACGAGCCGACGCAGCAATGAGGTTTTTCAAAGGATTGGAGAAGTGACCCGGTGGTGTTGGCGCATAATGAGGCGGAGCAGTATACATGTGGGGTGGTTCCATGGCCCGCGGCTGAACCGGTGCTACG
>NW_021313567.1:0-866 GCF_002162155.2 Triticum dicoccoides | reverse complement strand
TTTCGAAATTACATGGGCCTGGCCCAATAATAAGGTGACGCAGCACCTAAAATAGCCTCGGGACGAAATTTATGAAGTGGCATCTTGTATATTTCGTCCAAGGCTTCATGCACACATTATGGTGGCTTCAAAGTCCTGAAATCATCACTTGTAACTCCGTTCTTGTTCCCCTTGCGCATGCCATCATCTCCATGCTTGTTCTTGCTCCAATGTTCATCCTTCTCCAAGCTAGGCCCTTCATTTGTAAGCAAAACAAATGTATCCAATTTAGGCAGCATCATATTCTCATGAACATTAGAATCATTACCAAGAAACGAAAGTACCTGATAATTTAGTTGGCGTGCACGAGCTCTAGTAATTGGTCCAGTATGTATAGCAGCAGGGGCTGTGGGTGTAACAATTGTATTGATGTCCTCATCAATACCTGTCAGCGTCTTTAGGAGCCATGTATTGCGTCTCATGATCAGAATCATCTCCACCATGTTCTTCACGTGTAATAAGAGCCAATGTCTCCTCATCATAGTCACTAGCGGACTCATATCCACCATCCGCGGTAGCAATCATCACACGCAGAGATTTGCATTCCCTCGCATAATGACCTCCTCCCTTACAACGACGACAAATAATATCACTTGTGTGCCCTGTTGATGCCATGGAAGAAGAAGAACGCTGTGCAGGCCCCGCAGGTGCGCTCTTGGCAGATAATGGTGGTTGTGCCTGTTTTCTTGTATCACGGCTGGAGGTGGCACCGGATGGAGGTGCTGGTGCAGTTGAAGTAGAAGATGCACGTGGTGTCCATGATGAAGGTCGGCCTGCAGAAAAGTTAGTTCGCCCCAATGCTTGTCGATCCTGCACTTCACGTTCAG
>NW_021313566.1:0-1173 GCF_002162155.2 Triticum dicoccoides | reverse complement strand
TGATCCTAAGCCTGAGACTAAGTGCTTCTACTGCAAAGGGACTGGTCACTGGAAGCGGATCTACCCCAAGTGATTGGCGGATAAGAAGGATGGCAAAGTGAACATAAGTATATTTGATATACATGTTATTGATGTGTACTTTACTAGTGTTTATAGCAACCCCTCAGTATTTGATACTGGTTCAGTTGCTAAGATTAGTAACTCGAAACGGGAGTTGCAGAATAAACAGAGACTAGTTAAGGGTGAAGTAACGATGTGTGTTGGAAGTGGTTCCAAGATTGATATGATCATCATCGCACACTCCCTATACTTTCGGGATTAGTGTTGAACCTGAATAAGTGTTATTTGGTGTTTGCGTTAAGCATGAATATGATTTGATCATTGTAATACGGTTATTCATTTAAGTAAGAGAATAAATTGTTGTTCTGTTTACATGAATAAAACCTTATATGGTTACACACCCAATAAAAATAGTTCGTTGGATCTCGATCGTAGTGATACACATAATCATAATATTGAAACCAAAAGATGCAAAGTTAATAATGATAGTGCAACTTATTTGTAGCACTGCCGTTTAGGTCATATTGGAGTAAAGCGCATGAAGAAACTCCATGCTGATGGGATTTTGGAATCACTTGATTATGAATCACTTGATGCTTGCGAACCATGCCTCATGGGCAAGATGACTAAAACGCCGTTCTCCGGAATAATGAAGCAAGCAACAGATTTGTTGGAAATCATACATACTGATGTATGTGGTCCGATGAATATTGAGGCTCGCGATAGATATCATTATTTTCTGATCTTCACAGATGATTTGAGCAGATATGAGTATATCTACTTGATGAAACAAAGGTCTGAAACATTTGAAAAGTTCAAAGAATTTCAGAGTGAAGTGGAGAATCATCGTAACAAGAAAATAAAAGTTTCTACGATATGGTCGCAGAGGTAAAATATTTGAGTTACGAGTTTGGCCTTCAGTTAAAACAATGTGAAATAGTTTCACTACTCACGCCACCTGGAACACCACAATGTAATGGTGTGTCCGAACGTCATAACCGTACTTTATTAGATATGGTGCGATCTATGATGTCTCTTACCGATCTACCATTATCGTTTTGGGGTTATGCATTAGAGACAGCTGCATTCACGTTAAATAGGGCACCATCTAAA
>NW_021313565.1:0-945 GCF_002162155.2 Triticum dicoccoides | reverse complement strand
GATCTTCTCCACAATGCTCCTCGAGTTGAAATCTACAACGAAGCAGAAGCTGAACAAGCGCGGCAGGACGCAGTCGACCTTTTAGAGGAAGAAAGGGAGATGGCTCTGATCCGGTCGACCATCTACCAACAAGATCTGCGGCGTTTCCACGCCCGAAACGTGAGAGGTCGAGCCTTCCAGGAAGGGGATTTGGTTCTCCGAGTGGATCAGCACAAACCACACAAGCTTGCTCCTTCTTGGGAAGGCCCCTTCATCGTCACCAAGGTTCTCCACAATGGGGCGTACCGTCTTTACAACGTCGAGCATAATATCGACGAGCCCCGAGCTTGGAACGCGGAGCTACTCCGCCCGTTTTACACTTAAGCTTTATCACTCGGATGAGTTGCAATAAAGTACTTCTGTAGTTCATGGACCTCAAAATAATAAGTGTCATAGTTCCTCCATAATATCTATCACTTTTTATTTTTTGTCCAATGAAATTCCCCTCAGTGGGTGACTTAGCCGCGAATCCGTTTCGCCTAAGTTATCAAAATCCTACCGAGTGGTGAGCCAGACTCCCACTCGGAGGCTTAGCTGCGAATCCGTTTCGCCTAAGTTATCAAAATCCTACCGAGTGGTAAGCCAGCCTTCCACTCGGAGGCTTAGCTGCAGCCTCGTGCTCGCCTAAGTTATAAAAATCCTACCGAGTGAAGAGCAACCCTCTCACTCGGAGGCTTAGCTGCAGTCCAAGCACTCGCCTAAGTTGTGAAAATCCTACCGAGTGGTAAGCCAGCCTTCCACTCGGAGGCTTAGCTGCAGCCTCGTGCTCGCCTAAGTTATAAAAATCCTACCGAGTGAAGAGCAACCCTCTCACTCGGGGGCTTAGCTGCAGTCCAAGCACTCGCCTAAGTTATAAAAATCCTACCGAGTGAAGAGCAACCCTCTCACTCGGGGGCTTAGCTGCAG
>NW_021313564.1:0-1345 GCF_002162155.2 Triticum dicoccoides | reverse complement strand
TGCCTCCCCCTCTCGCCGCCCTGATGGCCTGGACGAGCTCCACGTCGCGCCCCGACCCTCCTGGACACCTCCATTCGCCCCCAGTTCCTCTCCCTCGCGCTCCCACGTCATGGCCGACGCCACCGTCGCCGCACCTCCGCCGTAGCCGTGCTCCCCTTCGTCTCCACGCCGCGCCACCGTGTCCAGAAGCTCCGCCGTCCTCCACTTCTTCGAGCTAGTCGAGCCCCGAGCGCTCGCGTGCCCCGAAGCCGCCGCACCAACCTCGCCCGAACCGCCATCGCCGGAGATCCCCTTCGCCGTCGCCGCCGCAGCAGCTCGTCCCCGACCACGCCGTCCTCTCCATCAAGACCGCAGTGAGCTGGGCTAACTCCCCCTTCCTCTCTTTCTCTCTCTCGTGCACCACAGCGAGCACACCAAGCTCACCCGCACGCGCCGTCGCGGACCTCGTCGCCGACGTGCTTCCGGCCACACTCCGGCCACAAGATAGTGTCCATCTTACTCACCGAGTCCCACAACACCTAGCTAGCCACTCCACGAGCCTCACCGACCCCTCTAGCGCCAAGTTCATCCTCGACCGAACCCCGGTGGCCGCCAAAGTCGTCGCCGGCGCCAACTCCGGCCACCCCGACCCCAACGGACTCCGCCAAGAGCTGCGGTTTGTCCTCAGCTCCACTCCGGTGGTCTCCGCGGCCCATTTGGTGGCCGAAATGGCCAAAACCACTCCCGCCGCCGCGTCGGGCTCGCCGGCGGCTAAACGCCGGCGTCGCTGGTTTTGACTTGACCACGGGTGGGCCCTGGTTGACTCCCCTGAGTCAATGACAGGTGGGGCCCAGCCCTGTTAATTAAACAGGATTAGTTTTAATTAAATTTTAATTAAAATAATCACCCTGACATGCGGGACCCACTGTCAGGTTTGACCCAGACCTGTTCCGTTGACCTGCTGACGTCACACTGACGTCAGGCTGACGCAGTAATTGATTTTCTGGATTTAATTTAAATCAGGAAATTCCAGAATATAATTTAAACTTCAAAAATTCATAACTTTTATTCTGTAACTCCAAATTGGACAAATTATATATGAAAAATGATCAGAAAAATCCAATCTATCCATCTGTACTATTTTCATGCATGATCAAACAAGTTAAATTGATGTTTTAAGCAGAACAAGGAAAAGCACTTTAAAAGGCCATGTTTGAGTTTGAAGTTTGAATCTTTGATTCAAATTTGTTCAAACCCTTCTGGTTTTAGTTGCATTAGCCCAACACACTCATATTGCCATGTTTCATGCATGCATCATATTGTTGCACATTGTTTGGTGATGGTTGTGTATCGGTGTCCTTTGCGA
>NW_021313563.1:0-1420 GCF_002162155.2 Triticum dicoccoides | reverse complement strand
ATTGAAGTGCCCGTGTAACAGATGAGTTCTCGTCTGAAACCCTGATACTCCGAAAGAGTTTGTCCAGTTTGTACACGAAGTGCGTCCAGTTTTTTTCTGACCCTCTCTACACTTTCGCACATGCTATGCGGGTGAAATGATGATACCATGCCAAGTTTCAACATTTTCAGAGTTCATTTTGTAGTGATTTTCAATTTCACGGTCATTTAGCTCTCTAAACAATTAGGTAAATGACCGAAAAACAGGAAATGATGTGAGAACATGTTAGAAATTTATGGCGTCGCTTTGAATGCTGCATACTGAACACAAAAGAAGTCCGGAGCTCAAATAAGTTTTAAAAACATTGAAGCGCCCGTGTAACAGATGAGTTCTCCTCCGAAACCCTTTTACTCCGAAAGAGTTTGTGTAGTTTGTACACGAAGTGCGTCCAGTTTTTGCTGTGACCCTCTCTACTATTTCGCACATGCTATGCGGGTGAAATGATGATACCATGCCAAGTTTCAACATTTTCAGAATTCATTTTGTAGTGATTTTGAATTTCACGGTCATTTAGCTCTCTAAACAATTAGGTAAATGACCGAAAAACAACAAATGATGTCAGAACATGTTGGAAATTGATGATGTCGTTTTGAATGCTGCATACTGAACACAAAAGAAGTCCGGACTTCAAATAAGTTTAAAAAATATTGAAGCGCCCGTGTAACAGATGAGTTCTCGTCCGAAACCCTGATACTCCGAAAGAGTTTGTCCAGTTTGTACACGAAGTCCGTCCAGTTTTTGCCGTGACCCTCTCTAATCTTTCGCACATGCTATACGGGTGAAATGATGATACCATGCCAAGTTTCAACATTTTCAGAATTCATTTTGTAATGATTTTCATTTTCACGGTCATTTAGCTCTCTAAACAATTAGGTAAATGACCGAAAAACAACAAAAGATGTCAGAACATGTTGGAAATTGATGACGTCGCTTTGAATGCTGCATACTGAACACGAAAGAAGTCCGGAGTTCAAATAAGTTTAAAAACATTGAAGTGCCCATGTAACAGATGAGTTCTCGTCTGAAACCCTGATACTCCGAAAGAGTTTGTCCAGTTTGTACACGAAGTGCGTCCAGTTTTTGTCGTGACCCTCTCTACTCTTTCGCACACGCTATGCGGGTGAAATGATGATACCATGCCAAGTTTCAACATTTTTAGAATTCATTTTGTAGTGATTTTCAATTTCACGGTCATTATCTCTCTAAACAATTAGGTAAATGATCGAAAAACAACAAATGATGGTAGAACATGTTGGAAATTGATGATGTCGCTTTGAATGCTGCATACTAAACACGAAAGAAGTCCGGAGTTCAAATAAGTTTAAAAAACATTGAAGTGCCCGTGTAACAGATGAGTTCTCGTCTGAAACCCTGATACTCC
>NW_021313562.1:0-2052 GCF_002162155.2 Triticum dicoccoides | reverse complement strand
CAGATTGTGGCAAAAGAATTTGAGCAACAAATGAAGCCTAATAATAAACCATCTAGTGTTGCTTCTGAAATTAAATTGAAAAGTGCATGTTTATTTGCCACCAAATCTGATATTGATGAGCTAGATTTCAGCAAATCTGTTTGCTATGCTTTTGTGTGCAAAGAGGCATTATTTTCATTCGAGGACGTGCCTTCCTCTTTGCCTCCTGCTGTCACTAACATTTTGCAGGAGTTCGCTGACGTCTTTCCACAAGACGTGCCACCGGGATTACCGCCTATTCGAGGGATTGAGCATCAGATTGACTTAATTCCCGGTGCTTCACTGCCAAACCGTGCACCATACCGTACCAATCCAGAGGAGACGAAGGAGATTATGCGTCAAGTACAAGAGCTTCTCGACAAAGGTTATATACGCGAATCCCTTATTCCTTGTGCTGTTCCTATTATTCTAGTGCCGAAAAAGGATGGTACATCACGTATGTGTGTTGATTGTAGAGGCATTAATAATATTACTATTCGTTATCGTCATCCTATTCCTAGGCTAGATGATATGCTTGATGAATTGAGTGGCTCTACAATATTCTCCAAAGTTGATTTACGTAGTGGATACCATCAAATTCGTATGAAATTGGGAGATGAATGGAAAACAGCATTCAAAACTAAGTTCGGATTATATGAGTGGTTAGTCATGCCTTTTGGGTTAACTAATGCACCTAGTACTGATAGAGGCGGGGGTGTCCCGATCTTTCGATGAGATGATAACTATCGATTTGGTGAAGATGACTTTGACGATCCGACTACAAACGTGCACGACGTTGCGCCTTAGCAATCGCTAAACCAACTCCGAAAGGTTATTGACCACGCTGGAGCACAATCAACCTGACCACGAAGGTCTATTCCTGCAAGCAATCGAAGAACAAGCAAGAATATGATAAAAGCAATCTGAATATTGCGAGTATATATGAAGTATTGATAAAGGTGGGGATCCGTAAGCGGTCTTGGTCTGGTCGTTGGACACAAACTAAGTACACGAAATTGCAATGGCTAACTTTTAACTAAACAAATCCCAAGGAAAAGCTACTAGATGGATCTACTTATATAGGAGCAAGGGGTGGCGGCCAAGGAGGTGGGAGGACGTCCCAAGGCAGCCTAAAACTAAATCTAGGTCGTACAAGGCCAATGGGCCCAAGTGGAGGTGATGTAACACCTTTGGACTTGTAGTTTGACTCGGATTCTGCTGCAGCATCAGATTGTTTCGTCCACAACTCAACGCTCCGGACGAATTTGAAGGTGATTCCAATTGGGTTGGAAAGTGCACGAAATCTAGTTTCCAACAAAAAAAGAATCACCCAATTCGGAGTCCGTATGAAAAAACTTGTGTGTGTTTTGAGTCAGGTGTGTCTGTGCAGTCCGAATCTGAATCCAGAACGTGAGAGACTTGGACTCTATCTTCTCTTGGGCCAAAAGTGACGTGAGAGAACTTTTTGGACAGCAAATAAACATCTTTCTTCCTTATCTTCATATGTGGATTGTACAAATGTCCCATACACCTGCAATTAGACAAAACACAAAAGTGTGTGAAGTATTTTTGTTCTGAATAACATAAATAGATTATTGAATAGTTTGCACTAGAAATCATCTGACAAATATGCATATATGCAATATTTTTGGTCATATCCAAGGTAGTCATGTCCTCATCATCCTCCCCTTCTTGAAAATAAAGCCGTCCTCGGCGTTGCTTAATCTGAAATGTGGCTAACAAAAGAGACAAGGTGTACATGTTGTATATGTATATGTCATCCATTTTTACTTCCCTTGATTTTTGCATATATGACACATGAATAGATGAGTAACTTGCATAGTTCATAAAATCTAAAGCCAAAAAATTAGCACAAGAAGTAGAAGGCATGAAAACATTGCAACTCAGTTTGCACATATAAGTGAAGCTCTTATTCATTTCAAAAGATTGACAATGTTCATCATTAAACCATCCCAACATTGGTGGATAAACCTTACTTGCATCAAATTTACATGCTACAACATGCTTAAATAA
>NW_021313561.1:0-684 GCF_002162155.2 Triticum dicoccoides | reverse complement strand
GAGGAGAGGGCGAGGGAGGGAGAGGGCGAGGGCGAGGGCGAGGGCAGCGGCGGCGGCGGCGGTGGATCCAGAGGGAGAGAACTGGCGAGGGGGAGAGGGAAGGGGGGATCGGGGAAGGGGGGATCGGGCGAAGGGGGATCGGGCCACAATACTAATGGCGCACCTCACCGTGGTGCGCCATTAGCATGTCCATACTAATGGCGCACCTCACCGTGGTGCGCCATTAGTACTTTTTTTTATTTCAACTCGAGCCAAAAGGTTATGTACTACCAGAACCTATCCACGTCAAGCCCACTCTACTAGCTCGACTGGTCAGCAGCCAGTTCTCACACCAGGAGGTCCTGGGTTCGACTCCCAGGCTCCACAAATTTTTTTTATCATTTAAAAAGCTGTTTGATACTTATTTATGTTTAAATATGTTCAAACTTGTTTAAATAATAACAGTAATATTTTTTTATAAGACAGTAGCATTTAAAAAGTTGTTTGATACTTATTTTTTTTATAAGACGGTGCGCGGGGTGCGGGGGGTCGGCGGCGGCGGTTGGGTAGGGGAATCGAGGGTGCGGTGGGTCGGCGGCGGCGGCCGGTGGACTTGGGGGGTGCTCGGCGCCGAGGGGGACCGGATCTGGCGAGGTGGGATAGCGGTCGAGATGGAGGGGGATCGAGGTGGGCTCCACAAATTTT
>NW_021313560.1:0-1331 GCF_002162155.2 Triticum dicoccoides | reverse complement strand
TCGCCATTGTTCTTGATTCGCGATCACTGATCCATCAAGATCTGCACCACATGGTATGCCTCATCCGCCCTATACCTCAGGATCTGCCGCCAACTGTACCTGATACGTGATTGCGTACACTGATCCCAGCCCTTGGAGCCAGAAGTAATGACCAAATTTATGCTGCCACAACTCCCCACCAGCAATGACTACCTAAGTGGCTATCGTTCATGTACTGATGTTTGAGTATTGTATTCTCAAATCTGTGTGTGCGTGCATACCCTTCCTTGCAGGTTGATTCTCCCAATTGATTACTTTATGTTTTATCAAAAGTTCTAAGTGGAAGCTTTGCTTTCTTGGAGATTGTAAACTCATTTGCAGATTCGCTACTGATCTCATTTGCTCAAGCAGGTTGCGCCAGTTAAGAGTTACTGAGTCCCTTTAAGATTGGCAATGATACCATCCACTTGAGGCAACTCTTGCTCCGCCATTCTGTAAGTAGGATTGCATCGCACATATTGTAGTATTGTCTATTGTGCATCGCTAAAGAAGACCTCTGAATAAATTACCTTCCAAAAACACGCAATTTTTTTATGGTATCACACAATCTTCTGTGTGGTTCAACACATCTTCTATTTGTAATTACTAGTGTGTGCTTAATGTATTTGTGAATAATCAAAATATCTTGATGTTTGCAGGTTACTTTTGTTAGAGTTTTGCAACTGTCTTCCAGTCATTTTCATGTGTTAATGTCGTGAGTTACTCAGGATATATGGACACCTGAGAATAACAAGTATAGGTCTGAACAGTTGAAAGAAGGTGAAAAAAATAGTTGAGGAATATCAACATATCTTTTCTGTCCATTCTCATTAGTCTTGCGTGAACCTAAAAATTGTATTGTAAAACAGGATACAGATTGTTTGAAACATGCCAAAACTCCAATGGAGAAGCATCAGTAGTGATCACTCCTTATTTTTCTTTCTAATCTCTATCTTCGGTATTACATATGATTTTTTATTTGTTATATATGACGACAAATTTGGTGGATGTGCTCTCAAATGCTCATTTCCCTATCTGTCGAAGTAAGGACATGCCCTTTAATTATCCTTACAGATTGTTATTCTTTGATTACTATTGAATTTCTTCAGTTCAACTTTGCAGAATTTGTAAGGTTCATTTTACTATCTCTCTTCTTTGTCATAGTTATTCGACTTAGGATACATGCCATTGTTTTGGAACAGGTTATCATGACTTCCCAAACCATGAATATTACCGATATTAATTAGAATAAAATGGATGTAATGAAATGCTCGTGGAATACCATGTTTAATTGTGGAAACAAAGTTCATCAT
>NW_021313559.1:0-1391 GCF_002162155.2 Triticum dicoccoides | reverse complement strand
ATCTTTACTCTGGGATTCTGAACTCTCTTCTATTCGGGTTAAACGATTTTGCTAATAACAAAACTAACTTTAGGTTCTCGCGAGTACTTTCTCCCGGAGAGCCCCTCACTTCAGATGATCGTCTGCTAATCAGAAGAATTCGGAGATACTCTTTGATATTCTCTCGAGACTTTGTGCCCATCACTTTTGCTATTCCTGGCCACCGATAAATCCGTATGGATAACTACTTACACTTGCCATTCATACGATCATCCCCCAGTGATCTTGTTATTACAAGATACCCCGAAGTTTTCTCTATTGATCCGAGAATACTTTGTGCCTACTGCCTAGCAGTTCCTTACTACATGAATACCCCCTCAAATAAATACTCGCACTTGTCGAGTATCCGCTCATCCCCTGTTGTTCATGTGTTACACAAAATTCTTCAAAATACTATTCGATCTTCCGAGAATCCTCTAGAGCCTTTGGCTCTTGAAATTCTTGCTTGCTTGCATTATGGTTAATCCCATAAGTCTCGTAGTCATATTGACATTCCTTGTCATTATCATTTTGAGTCTGTTGACTCAATATGTTTGCGAATACCCGCAATCATCATTGATCCTTATAAATTACCTTTCCGGCTGAGCTGCCATTCTTTTAACTGGAATTGGTTCTCGACCAATCCAAGTGTCGTTGATTGTACCCTAAGGCTATTCAACTTATCCATCCCTAATCAGAGCGTTGCTTCTGACCCCTTGATTTGGGAATCGTAATTCATTTGCATTTGACAATTGAGTTAGTCAGTTGTTTCTATATTTTGATCTCCTTGCATCCTTCTTCCTCTAGATGAGAACTGATGCTCACGTCAGATCCCTTGTGGATCACCAGATCCTTTGTTGGATTTTATCTGACAACGCCTTTCATATTCAATAACCTTGTGAGCCTTTTCCTCTGATACATAAGGCCTTTGGTAAATTGTATCCTCTACTTTCTCAATCATGCTCTGCCTTCGAACTTGAGTTAATTATTCCTAAAGATTCTGGTATATGATTCCAAGGAGCCCCTATGGGTAGAACATATGCCTTCACTAAACCGTGTGAACCCGAAAGTTTTCACGAATCATACTCTTCTGGTGCCTCGCCAGATAAAATTTTCAACACTGCAACTTCATCGAACGTGAGAAGTGAATGGAAGGTTATACATTGAAGAAGTGGGAGTCGACCTTGAACTTGTGTTCATGCCCATGGACACGATGTAGATCTTATCATTAAAGCTTCTATTAAATTAATTATTCCTTTGGTATAAGTTCATCTTATATCTAGGATCTGGCCTTTTGCAATCGTGGTTCCGACCATGATTGTTCTTCTTTGATCTCATTTCTCGGACAAGTTAAAACAATTGTCTTCTATGGA
>NW_021313558.1:0-872 GCF_002162155.2 Triticum dicoccoides | reverse complement strand
AGTGTGATTATCCCCACCACCTCCAAATCACACAAAATTTCTTGAAAATGGTGACCCACATGTTCCAATCATGGCTATGCAAGAAAATTTGGAAAAAGAATATTTTATAATGCCCCCCGGAGGTATAGACCGATGTTTTGACCAGTCAGTCTAGAAGGCATTATAAATTATTAAAAAATTCAAAAAAATATAAAACCTTGGAGACCCACCTTTGTTTATGCAATAGATCATGTGTGCCAAAGTTGAGGTCATTTGGAGGTGGTCGAAAAAATGACCGCATTCCGGAGGGGCCATTTGGTCTAAGTTAAGCCAGTTTTTGAAAAAATGTGACTTTCCCCACCACCTCCAAATCACACAAGCTTTCTTGAACATGGTGTCCCACATGTGCCAATAATGGCTATGAAAGAAAATTTGGAAAAAGAATATTTTACAATGCCCCCCTGAGGTATAGACCGATGTTTTGACCAGTCAGTCTACATGGTAATATAAATTAATAAAAAATTATAAAAATTATAAAACCTCGGAAAACCACCTTTGTTTGTGCAATAGATCATGTGTGCCAAAGTTGAGGTCATTTGGAGGTGGTCAAAAAAATAACCGCATTTTGGAGGGGCCATTTGGTCTAACTTCGCCAGTTTTTGAAAAAATATGATTTTCCCCACCACCTCCAAATCACACAAACTTTCTTGAACATGATGACCCGCATGTGCCAATAATGGCTATGAAAGAAAATTTGGAAAAAGAATATTTTACAATGCCCCACGAGGTATAGACCGATGTTTTGACCAGTCAGTCTACAGGGCATTATAAATTAATAAAAAATTCAAAAAAAATAAAACCTTGGAAACCCACCTTTGTTTGTGCAATAGGTC
>NW_021313557.1:0-956 GCF_002162155.2 Triticum dicoccoides | reverse complement strand
TAATATATTTACCGTGTTTTATTATTTTGCACGAGTGCGGTAAGTCATAGCTGGGTGCTCACGATTCACGGGTCCAGCGTCGGCGTTGTGGCGCGGCAAGCGTGCACTGGTGCGGTTGAGAGGGAGGGGTGGAAACCGCGTTAAACTCGTCTCCGTAGTTGAGAGGGAGCGGCCAAAGCAATGTACAATCGTCTTTGTAGTGGAGCTGGGAGGGGCAAGGATAAGGGACGAAGACCGGGGTAACATGTCGGATGCGATCATACCAGCACTAAAGCACCGGATCCCATCAGAACTCCGAAGTTAAGCGTGCTTGGGCGAGAGTAGTACTAGGATGGGTGACCTCCTGGGAAGTCCTCGTGTTGCATTCCCTTTTTAATTTTTTTCGCGCCGCTTGCAAAACAAAACGCACGTGTAAGTAATATATTTACCGTGTTTTATTATTCTGCACGAGTGCGGTAAGTCATAGCTGGGTGCTCACGATTCACGGGTCCAGCGTCGGCGTTGTGGCGCGGCAAGCGTGCACTGGTGCGGTTGAGAGGGAGGGGTGGAAACCGCGTTAAACTCGTCTCCGTAGTTGAGAGAGAGCGGCCAAAGCAATGTACAATCGTCTTTGTAGTGGAGCTGGGAGGGGCAAGGATAAGGGACGAAGACCGGGGTAGCATGTCGGATGCGATCATACCAGCACTAAAGCACCGGATCCCATCAGAACTCCGAAGTTAAGCGTGCTTGGGCGAGAGTAGTACTAGGATGGGTGACCTCCTGGGAAGTCCTCGTGTTGCATTCCCTTTTTAATTTTTTTCGCGCCGCTTGCAAAACAAAACGCACGTGTAAGTAATATATTTACCGTGTTTTATTATTTTGCACGAGTGCGGTAAGTCATAGCTGGGTGCTCACGATTCACGGGTCCAGCGTCGGCGTTGTGGCGCGGCAAGCGTGCACTGGTGCGGTTGAGAGGG
>NW_021313556.1:0-1394 GCF_002162155.2 Triticum dicoccoides | reverse complement strand
GGCGGCGTCCGTGAGGGGGGGGGCACACCCCGGAGACGCGTGCTGGGCGTTTGCAACCGCCTCAACACTTCCAGATTTGTGAGAGGCCGCCTACGCAAGATTTGACGGTATGCTAGCCCCCGGAGGCCGCCGGCCACAGTCTTAGACGTGCGAAGAGCAATCCGCGTAGAGGGAAGTGTTCAGATACTTCTCCATCACAAAAAATTATGAAAAATTACCATCAGTCTTATAGCACATGTGCCCACGTTGTGTAAAAAACTCATGATTTTATAGCGCTCCAAGTATTTAATAATATTTACGTTGCATCGTTACCGCAGAACGTCTACTACCGTTTCATTGCCGTCCGTGAGGGGGGGCCACAACCCGGAGACGCGTGCCGCCTCTTCGGACATGCCACAACACCACCCCGCATGTATGAGGGCCCGGTACGACGCTCCGGTGGCATTGCTACCCCCCCCAGGGCCCCCGTCCCGCCTAACCCTGTAGCGTTTGACCACGGGATCTAGCCCTTTGACTTTGCACGGACGGGCTTTGACCAGTGGACCTCTCCACCCGGTTGTGTTAGGTCGGCCCAGAGGAACACTTTGGAGCAACATCCGGGCCAAACCCACAGCTACATCCACTCCGTGTAGACCCGACGCGTCTGTTTCCCCCCTCCAGGTGTCGGCGGCGGCGGCGTCCGTGAGGGGGGGGCACACCCCGGAGGCGCGTGCTGGGCGTTTGCAACCGCCTCAACACTTCCAGATTTGTGAGAGGCCACCTACACAAGATTTTACGGTATGCTAGCCCCCGGAGGCCGCCGGCCACAGTCGTAGACGTGCGAAGAGCAATCCGCGTAGAGGGAAGTGTTCAGATACTTCTCCATCACAAAAAATTATGAAAAATTACCATCAGTCCTATAGCACATGTGCCCACGTTGTGTAAAAAACTCATGATTTTATCGCGCTCCAAATATTTAATAATATTCACGCTGCATCGTTCCCGCAGAACGTCTACTACCGTTTCATTGCCGTCCGTGAGGGGGGCCACAACCCGGAGACGCGTGCCGCCTCTTCGGACATGCCACAACACCACCCCGCATGTATGAGGGCCCGGTACGACGCTCCGGTGGCATTGCTACCCCCCCCAGGGCCCCCGTCCCGCCTAACCCTGTAGCGTTTGACCACGGGATCTAGCCCTTTGACTTTGCACGGACGGGCTTTGACCAGTGGACCTCTCCACCTGGTTGTGTTAGGTCGGCCCAGAGGGACACCGGGAAGCAACATCCGGGCCAGGCCCACAGCTACATCCACTCCGTGTAGACCCGACGCGTCCGTTTCCCCCCTCCAGGTGCCGGCGGCGGCGGCGTCCGTGAGTGGGGGGGGCACGCCCCGGAGACGCATGCTGGGCGTTTG
>NW_021313555.1:0-985 GCF_002162155.2 Triticum dicoccoides | reverse complement strand
ACCTGGGCCACTTACCTGTAGCCGGCCCAGCTTCTGCGCGGCCCGTTACTGTGCAGCCCAGCTGCCAGTCATCTTCCTCCCCCTCGCCCCGAAGCAGCTGCGTGCTGGACGCACGCGCGCCGACGCCGGCCACCTCCTGCTTCGCCGTGGCAGCCTCCCCGACTTCCTCGCGACGCCACGGAGACGTCCCCGACCCCCTCTCACTTCTCCCTCGCTCTCTGGACCTCCCTCCCCCTCGCTCCTCTGTTTCCCCTCCCGCGACCGAGCGGAGCTCGCCGTCATCGTCGCCGTACCCATGGCCACCGGCCACCCCTAGCCTCGCCGATGCACCCAGGAGCTCCGCCTCGACCCCCTCTTCCTCCCCACCGATCCACAGCCCTCCGGAAGCCCTGCATCGTCGCCATCGCCGTCGTCTTCTACCTCGGACCCGCCGGCCATCTTCGTCAAATTCGCCGGCTCCGGACCGTCCCCGACCTCGCCGAGCGTCCCGTCGTCATCGCCGTGAGTCACTGACCCTCTCCCCTAACTCAGCATGCTCCCCTTCGTGCCGTAGTGCCGTTCCCCACGAGCACCGAAGCCACCGTCCGCCATTGCTGCTGCACGCATAGCCTCCGTGCTCCCCTGGCCTCACTGAGCTGCTCTTAGTGCTCCCCATGTCTAGCAGGTGCTGCCCAGCCTCTCCATTTGCTCACTGATGCACCGTAGCGACGCGCCCGAGCACCACCGAACACCATCGCCGCCAAAGCTCGTCGCCGGCATGAGTTCCGGCGACCCCACGACCTCCCACTCGGTCCTCTGGATGCGCGGGAGCAAGGGCCATCCCCTGGTGCCCTCAGCGCGCCAAACTGACGCCTCTAGCGCAAGTCCGGCGTGCCCCGCCGTGTTCTGTGGTCGCCGTCGGCTGGTCTCCGGCGTGCTGATGTGGCGTCGTCGTTAGGGGCTAATGACCCTGTTAACTAACCCTGTGACACTGACAGTGGGCCCC
>NW_021313554.1:0-1123 GCF_002162155.2 Triticum dicoccoides | reverse complement strand
TTTTGGTTAAGTCATTTACTGCACTCGTTCTTTTTGATACTGGTGCATCGCATTCATACATATCAAGGGGATTTGTGGAAAAGCATAGCCTGCCCACTAGGATTCTTAAAACACCTATGCTAGTAAGCTCGCCAGGAGCAGAATACATGGCCAGACAAGGATGTTTTCAAGTACCATTGAGTATAGGAAGGCATGTATTCCCAACGGATTTAATTATTCTGGAATCCCAAGGTCTGGATGTGATTCTTGGTATGGATTGGCTGTCGATGTATGGAGGAAACATCGATTGCGCCAGTAAGACAATTTTGCTTACCACACCAGAAGGAAGAAGGATCAAGTATGTATCCCGGCATGTGCCAAACAGGACACAAGTGAATTGCTTATCAGGAGTGGTGCAGGAAGAAGTACCAGTGGTGAAGGATTTTCCTGATGTATTTCCGAAAGAGTTGCCAGGCATGCCACCGGATAGAGACATGGAGTTTTTGATTGAACTATTGCCAGGAACAGGCCCGATATCGAAACGACCATACAGGATGCCAGCACAAGATTTGGCAGAAATCAAGAAGCAGATTAAGGAGCTATTGGATAAAGGTTATATACGCCCAAGCTCTTCACCTTGGGGATCACCCGTTTTGTTAGTAGAGAAGAAGGATGGATCTTTGAGAATGGTTGTTGATTATCGTGAATTGAATGTGGTAACAATCAAGAACAAGTACCCACTACCAATGATAAATGATCTGTTTGATCGTTTGCAAGGAGCCAAAGTGTTTTCCAAGATCGACTTGCGATCAGGGTACCATCAGTTGAAGATTCGGGAGCAAGACATACCCAAGACTGCATTTACCACGAGATATGGACTGTACGAGTATACCGTTATGTCATTTGGATTGACTAACGCACCTGCCTATTTTATGAACCTGATGAACAAAGTGTTTATGGAGTTTTTGGATAAGTTCGTCGTAGTGTTCATTGATGACATCCTAGTTTATTCAAAGAATGAAGAGGAGCATAAGGAACATTTGCGTTTGGTTTTGGAGAAATTAAGGGAACATCAGTTATATGCCAAATTCAGCAAATGTGAGTTTTGGCTAAAGGAAGTTGGATTTCTCGGACATGTTATATC
>NW_021313553.1:0-1042 GCF_002162155.2 Triticum dicoccoides | reverse complement strand
CTTGACTTTTAATATGTTTCAAAGATTCATGATCAGAATGTATAACAAATTCTTTGGGCCATAAATAATGTTGCCATGTTTCTAAAGTCCGAACAAGAGCATATAATTCTTTATCATAAGTAGAATAATTCAGACTAGGCCCACTCAATTTTTCAGAAAAGTATGCAACAGGTTTGCCATCTTGTAATAACACACCTCCTAATCCAATTCCACTAGCATCACATTCAAGCTCAAAAGTCTTATTAAAATCAGGAAGTTGGAGTAAAGGAGCATGTGTCAACTTATCTTTCAATACCGTGAAGGCTTCTTCCTGTGCGGTACCCCAAAGAAAAGGCACATCTTTCTTTGTAAGCTCATTGAGAGGTGCAGCAATGGTGCTGAAATCTCTCACAAAACGCCTATAGAATCCAGCGAGGCCAAGAAAACTCCTCACTTGTGTGGCCGTTTTGGGTTGCGGCCAACTCTCAATAGCTTCAATCTTGGCTTTATCAACTTCAATTCCCTGTGGAGTAACAACATAGCCAAGAAAAGATACTCGGTCGGTGCAAAAGGTGCACTTCCCAAGGTTACCAAGCAAACGTGCATCACGTAGAGCAATAAAAACAGCACGTAAATGTTCCAAATGTTCTTCCAAAGATCTGCTATAAATCAATATGTCATCAAAGTAAACTACCACAAATCGTCCAATGAAAGCACGTAAAACTTCGTTCATTAATCTCATGAAAGTACTAGGTGCATTAGTTAACCCAAAAGGCATGACTAACCACTCATATAATCCAAACTTAGTTTTGAATGCTGTTTTCCATTCATCTCCCAATTTCATACGAATTTGATGGTATCCACTACGTAAATCAACTTTGGAGAATATTGTAGAGCCACTCAATTCATCAAGCATATCATCTAGCCTAGGAATAGGATGACGATAACGAATAGTAATATTATTAATGCCTCTACAATCAACACACATACGTGATGTACCATCCTTTTTCGGCACTAGAATAATAGGAACAGCACAAGGACTAAGGGATTCGCGTATATAACC
>NW_021313552.1:0-1355 GCF_002162155.2 Triticum dicoccoides | reverse complement strand
TGATAGAGGCGGGGTGTCCCGATCTTTCGATGAGATGATAACTAACGATTTGGTGGAGACGACTTTGACGATCCGACTACAAACGTGCACGACGTTGCGCCTTAGCAATCGCTAAACCAACTCCGAGAGGTTATTGACCACGCCGGAGCACAATCAACCTGACCACGAAGGTCTATTCCTGCAAGCAATCGTAGAACAAGCAAGAATATGATAAAAGCAATCTGAATATTGCGAGTATATATGAAGTATTGATAAAGGTGGGGATCCGTAAGCGGTCTTGGTCTGGTCGTTGGACACAAACGAAGTACACGAAGTTGCAATGGCTAACTTTTAACTAAACAAATCCCAAGGAAAAGCTACTAGATGGATCTACTTATATAGGAGCAAGGGGTGGAGGCCAAGGAGGTGGGAGGACGTCCCAAGGCAGCCTAAAACTAAATCTAGGTCGTACAAGGCCAATGGGCCCAAGTGGAGGTGATGTAACACCTTTGGACTTGTAGTTTGACTCAGATTCTGCTGCAGCATCAGATTGTTTCGTCCACAACTCAACGCTCCGGAAGAATTTGAAGGTGATTCCAATTGGGTTGGAAAGTGCACGAAATCTAGTTTCCAACAAAAAATGAATCACCCAATTTGGAGTCCGTATGAAAAACTTGTGTGCGTTTTGAGTCAGGTGTGTCTGTGCAGTCCGAATCTGAATCCAGAACGTGAGAGACTTGGACTCTATCTTCTCTTGGGCCAAAAGTGACGTGAGAGAACTTTTTGGACAGCAAATAAACATCTCTTTCTTCCTTATCTTCATATGTGGATTGTACAAATGTCCCATACACCTGCAATTAGACAAAACACAAAAGTGTGTGAAGTATTTTTGTTCTGAATAACATAAATAGATTATTGAATAGTTTGCACTAGAAATCACCTGAAAAATATGCATATATGCAATATTTTTGGTCATATCCAAGGTAGTCATGTCCTCATCATCCTCCCCTTCTTGAAAATAAAGCCGTCCTCGGTGTTGCTTAATCTGAAATGTGGCTAACAAAAAAGACAAGGTGTACATGTTGTATATGTATATGTCATCCATTTTTACTTCCCTTGATTTTTGCATATATGACACATGAATAGATGAGTAACTTGCATAGTTCATAAAATCTAAAGCCAAAAAATTAGCACAAGAAGTAGAAGGCATGAAAATATTGCAACTCAGTTTGCACATATAAGTGAAGCTCTTATTCATTTCAAAAGATTGACAATGTTCATCATTAAACCATCCCAACATTGGTGAATAAACCTTACTTGCATCAAATTTACATGCTACAACATGCTTAAATAAGCAAACATGCAATAAGTCATTC
>NW_021313551.1:0-1108 GCF_002162155.2 Triticum dicoccoides | reverse complement strand
CTATGTTCAGGATAATTAAGTTCATCTTATGAACTCCCACTCAGATAGACATCCCTCTAGTCATCTAAGTGATTACATGATCCGAGTCAAACTAGGCCGTGTCCGATCATCACGTGAGACGGACTAGTCATCATCGGTGAACATCTTCATGTTGATCGTATCTTCTATACGACTCATGTTCGACCTTTCGGTCTCCGTGTTCCGAGGCCATGTCTGTACATGCTAGGCTCGTCAAGTTAACCCTAAGTGTTTCGCGTGTGTAAATCTGTCTTACACCCGTTGTATGTGAACGTTAGAATCTAACACCCGATCATCACGTGGTGCTTCGAAACACGAACTGTCGCAACGGTGCACAGTTAGGGGAGAACACTTCTTGAAATTGTTGTAAGGGATCATCTTATTTACTACCGTCGTTCTAAGCAAATAAGATGTATAAACATGATAAACATCGCATGCAATCAAATAGTGACATGATATGGCCATCATCACTTTGCTCCTTTTAATCTCCATCTTCGGGGCTCCATGATCATCATCGTCACCGGCATGACACCATGATCTCCATCATCATGATCTCCATCATCGTGTCTTCATGAAGTTGCCTCGCCAACTATTACTTCTACTACTATAGCTAACGGTTAGCAATAAAGTAAAGTAATTACATGACGTTTAAGTTGACACGCAGGTCACAAATAAATAAAGACAACTCCTATGGCTCCTGCCGGTTGTCATACTCATCGACATGCAAGTTGTGATTCCTATTACAAGAACATGATCAATCTCATACATCACATATATCATTCATCACATCCTTTTTGGCCATATCACATCACATAGCATACCCTGCAAAAACAAGTTAGACGTCCTCTAATTGTTGTTTGCATGTTTTACGTGGCTGCTATGGGTTTCTAGCAAGAACGTTTCTTACCTACGCATGAACCACAATGTGATATGCCAATTGCTATTTACCCTTCATAAGGACCCTTTTCATCGAATCTGATCCGACTAAAGTGGGAGAGACAGACACCCGCCAGCCACCTTATGCAACTAGTGCATGTTTGTCGGTGGAACCGGTCTCACGTAAGCGTACGTGTAAGGTTGGTCCGGGCCG
>NW_021313550.1:0-1109 GCF_002162155.2 Triticum dicoccoides | reverse complement strand
ACAACAAGAGTGCTCTCGATGAGTTCTCCATTCATAAATCGTGACTCTGCCAGTTCTACCTTTCTGCATGGGTTATCCGGAAGAAATATGTTGAACTTCGTTCGACATGCTAATCCATGCATCCACAACTCAGAAAATCATATGTTCTTTTGAGTTGTCCCATCTTAGTTGTTTCTGACCCTCGCCTATCAATTGATAGTCAAGAGTATGCGTGCATTCGTTCGTCGATGCCTATTACCCTTGTGGTCCGCCAAGCCATTCTATTTTAGAATGAATAGGAGAAACAAACTCCAGTACCTCATCCATATCTAGGATTGGGTCAAAGTAGTTGTATTCCGCAGATCAAATGCCAATCCAGCTTTTGGTTCTGTTCTACCTTGGAGTATTACCCCCTTCATGTCAGAATTGTCATGAGAACTGCACCAACTTTCATGAATTTTGACGTAGTAATACTTCTCACCATCATTAGTCATTCCTGGGCCATCGTGTTGATGCAACCGGAATACCGACAAATGAATTGTGATGTGTGAAATCAATACTCCCAGCAACCTCGTTGCTTGGTAGTTAAGGGACAATAATTTCATTCTTAGCGTGTTGGTTTTTGAATCATCCTTCTAAGACTGATCGTGCTACCTAGTTCTTATTTCGGTGCACCCTTCGATTGATGAGTTAGGATCTTGTCAAGTCCTCACTCATTTGATCATATCGTCTTGCCCTCAAAAGCGAGATTGTTCTCGAGCTTAGTAACATATCGGTGGTTCGTGATTTTTCGAATATCTTCTCGAAAGTATCACCAGGCTGTCACCTGACTGTTATGTTGAGCTCGTGATCAAGTTGGTTTCTTGTGAACCACCTTCTCTCCAAGAATCGGTGTTAGATATCCCTGAGCTAGTTGGTTAAGCTAGACAACAACTTGGAGAGTTGGAAGATAAAAGCTTGCCTGACTTAGTTCGTTCCAAAGGGATATTCTTGTGTAGTGTGTGTTGAAGAAAGATGATATCTTCATCGATTGGTCCTTGTGATCAGTTGCTGGACCTATTGTCTTATCAATCCTTTGATTTGAGTGTGGGCTATCGTCAAATCAAATCAGTACCAACGATGCTCGTAAT
>NW_021313549.1:0-1394 GCF_002162155.2 Triticum dicoccoides | reverse complement strand
GCCGGTGCTGGGCGACAGGTAAGCTTTTTCATTTTCTTCTGTTTTCTGTTTTTTTAATACTTCTGCAACTTTGTTGAATTAAATAAAATACCTAGGCAACTTCAAAAATCACCAAATTACTCCTGGTCCATAGTTGGATTATTTCCAACATGAAACATTTTAGTTTGGAGGTATTTGAGCATTTAAATATTTTATATAATTTTAAATGCCCAAATTCAAATATTTATGATTTAATTCAAAAACCCTAAGATGGCCTAGGAAAATGTGCACCACTTTTGGCAGAGGTTCTGAACCAAGACAAAAATGATGGGCATTTTAGAAGGGCATTTCAGGTTCATTGAAAAAGTTTTTAGTAAACCCTAGTTGGTTTCAGAGGGGACTGGGGGTTCTGTCATCCCCATTTCAAGTTTCTGATGAAAAAGTAAACATGATGCAACACTCTAATGCATGACTATCTAGGGTGTGACAACTCACCCCCACTCAAAAGAATCTCGTCCCGAGATTTGGGTTCCTCCGGAAAGAAGGCGGGGTACTCGAGTCGAAGACGATCCTCCCTTTCCCAAGTTGCTTCATCCTCAGAATGGTGCGACCATTGAACCTTGAGAAACTTGATATTATGACGTCGAGTGATACGTTCGGCCTGATCGAGGATACGAACGGGGTACTCTCGATATGTAAGATTATCTTGGAGATCAAGCGTTTCGTGGTCCACTCCACGGATAGGATCCGAGAAGCAACGCCTGAGTTGGGAAACGTGGAAGACATCGTGGACTCTGGAGAGGTGCGGAGGTAGTTCCAACTGGTAGGCAACTTCTCCTTGTTTGGCGAGAATGCGAAAAGGTCCAATGTAACGAGGAGCCAATTTGCCTTTGATACCGAAACGATGGGTTCCCTTCAGAGGGGTGACCCGAAGATAAGCCTTCTCGTCAACCTCGAAAGTCATAGCCTTATGCTTTCGGTCATATTGACTCTTTTGACGGGATTGGGCTGTTTTCAACTTTTCGCGAACGATGCGAACTTGTTCTTCCGCTTCCTGAATCATATCCGGGCCAAAGAATTGTCTTTCCCCGGTCTCTGACCAGTTAAGGGGTGTTCGACACCGTCGTCCATAGAGAACTTCAAAAGGGGCTTTACCCAAGCTAGATTGATAACTGTTGTTGTAAGCGAATTCGGCAAATGGAAGGCACTTCTCCCAGTCCATTCCGAATGAGATAACAGAGGCTCGAAGCATGTCTTCTAGAATCTGGTTGACGCGTTCCACTTGACCACTCGACTGAGGGTGGAAAGCAGTGCTGAAGGAGAGACGGGTTCCCATAGCATTTTGGAAACTTTCCCAAAATCGAGAGGTGAAGAGACTTCCTCGATCCGAGTTAATTTCCAAAGGAACACCATGG
>NW_021313548.1:0-1035 GCF_002162155.2 Triticum dicoccoides | reverse complement strand
AGAGTAAAGCTCCCCCTAGATGTGATATCCCCCCTTAGAGGGATGAACTAACCTCGGGTTTTGTCGATGATGACTTCATGTAGATGTTGAAGATGTGGATGCTCAATGTTGATGTAGATCACTTGGAGCTATCCATTTGAGTGAATTGCACTTTCAATACCTACATGGGTTAGTCCCACAAGGAACAAACAAGGATATCCATAGACATAGAGTGATGCACACACAAGATGATGTCCATGAAAACTTTTAGGTTACCTTGTCCCTTGTCTTACCAACAAGAGGGTTTGTGACTCCTTGAATTAGTGCAAGATGTGGAAGTTGATTGCACTTGTTCTTGCCAAAATGATAAGAGTGAAGTATGTTGGCGGAGTCACCCTCAAGAACTCTCTAGTTCTTCTTCTTTTGGATCCACACCATCTTGATGGGAATCCTTGGAGTTGTAGTCGTACTTGATGAAGTGGAACTTGAAGTAGTATTGGGAATCCACTTGACTAAGGTCTTAGGAGCTTCTTCAAATGCATCAATTTCCTCTTGAAGCTTGTCCTTGCCTTTTTGCTTGTAGTCTTGTGGTGGAAGATCATCTTGAGCTTGTGTCCCCTTGAAAGAAGTATCATACTTCTCTTGTTGAGGAACAAACTTTGTCTTGGGGTATTGATCTTTTTCCCACTCAACTCCATTGGCATTGAACTTTCGTTCAAAACCAACACCTTGATTCTTCCGGTGCATTCCTTGCTTGCGCACAATTTCCTCGAATTGCTTACTCCCGGCAAGGCTTTTGTACACTCCTTTCTCTATAATTCCCTTCAATAAGCTATTTTCTTGCTCAAGTGTAACTTGGCTAAGAGAATCATTAGTGGAATCAAGAGAACTACTAGAAGCAACAATATTGGATTTAGCATGATCATTGTTACTGCTAGAGGAAGAATCTTTCTTGTTCTTGTTACTAGACTTGACTTGAGGCATGTAAGTGGATAAGAGTAAACGCTTGGCAATGTAAGAAGAACTTTTCTTGCGGAGATCATCATTGATTGCTTT
>NW_021313547.1:0-1074 GCF_002162155.2 Triticum dicoccoides | reverse complement strand
GCAAATTGCCAAAGCTGAAGTTATATTCTGTTCTTGCTGTATAAACTTTGGTAACACGAACATAGCGGTTGATATAATGTACTACTCCTTTATCAAAGATGGAGTACCTCTGTACCATAAGTCTTATATTTTGATACGGACGGAGTAATATTATGGTTTGCTTCTAGTGGTGATAGAAAGTAATCATTGTCTCAGAAATGCAGAGTACTCTGTTTCTGATAAATAAATAGATCCCAAGAGACAAGAAATTAAGTTTATTTTTTGTGCGCTACAAATGGGCTAGCAATCCAGCGGGGCAGGCCATCCACTGGTGACAAAAAACTTATTGCTCAAGCTTTGGTTAGCAGCACTTGTTGGTCTATTTCTCAAAAAAAAACACTTGTTGGTCTTCTGCAACTGTGTTTAAGTGCTGGAGAAATTATTGTTCTTGGAGCATTAAGTATTTGGAAGACTGGTCATCCATTCTGCAAACTTTGTTCTGGCTTTGTACCATACTGTTTTTTTTTCATCTAGACTAGACTAGAATACAGTTTGGCATTAGGATTTTTCAGATCCATGTCACACCATTACAATTTAATCTGTGTTAATCTCAGTCGTATAAAACACGCTTGAAATGACTTGGAACGTTCACCAGAGATCGCGTACAGCTGAGAATGCAGCCTCGTGCTGTATGTGTTCCTGCGATGACTGAGTATGACGCTTTTCTCTAAAACAAAAAGAAATTCTCTAAAAACTGAGTATGACTCAGATTAACCACTACAAGTACTGGACAGCAGCAGGAGCAACCTCAGTCCCAGGGCAACACAATTTCTACAGCATTAATTTTGGACTTGTAAATGTCGAGATAACTTCTACTCTAGACCAAAACCCAAACCATGGCTTACGAGGATTCATTTTGGTCGAACTGACGCAACTTTGATACCTTGCTTATAGATATAAAATGCAGTGATTGAAGATAAGCGACAATAGCTAAGGCCTGCCTGCCGCAGGTTTATGTTGCACTAGGATTAGTATGTGACACTAGAAGCAGAAGTTACTACTTAATTATTCTGTGAAAAAACTTACTAGTTCACT
>NW_021313546.1:0-1218 GCF_002162155.2 Triticum dicoccoides | reverse complement strand
AAAGAATTTGTTATACATTCTGATCATGAATCATTGAAACATATTAAAAGTCAAGCTAAACTGAATCGTAGACATGCTAAATGGGTTGAATTCATTGAGACTTTCCCTTATGTCATTAAACACAAGAAGGGAAAAGAAAATGTTATTGCTGATGCTTTGTCTCGTCGCTATACTATGCTTTCACAACTTGACTTCAAAATATTTGGTTTGGAGACCATCAAAGATCAATATGTGCATGATGCTGATTTTAAAGATGTAATGCAGAATTGTAAAGAAGGAAGAATGTGGAACAAGTTTGTTGTTAACGATGGATTTGTGTTTCGTGCTAACAAGCTATGCATTCCAGCTAGCTCCGTTCGTCTTTTGTTGTTGCAGGAGGCGCATGGAGGAGGATTAATGGGACACTTTGGCGTGAAGAAGACGGAGGACGTACTAGCTACACATTTCTTTTGGCCAAAGATGAGACGGGATGTTGAGCGTTTTATTGCTCGCTGCACTACATGTCAAAAAGCTAAGTCACGACTTAATCCTCATGGTTTATATATGCCTTTGCCTGTACCTAGTGTTCCTTGGGAGGATATATCTATGGACTTTGTTTTAGGTTTACCTCGAACAAAGAAGGGGAGGGATAGCATATTTGTTGTCGTGGATAGATTCTCGAAAATGGCACACTTTATACCATGTCATAAAAGCGATGATGCTGTTAATGTTGCTGATTTGTTCTTTCGTGAAATTATTCGCTTGCATGGTGATGAGGACATCAATACAATTGTTACACCCACAGCCCCTGCTGCTATACATACTGGACCAATTACTAGAGCTCGTGCACGCCAACTAAATTACCAGGTACTTTCGTTTCTTGGTAATGATTCTAATGTTCATGAGAATATGATGCTGCCTAAATTGGATACATTTGTTTTGCTTACAAATGAAGGGCCTAGCTTGGAGAAGGATGAACATTGGAGCAAGAACAAGCATGGAGATGATGGCATGCGCAAGGGGAACAAGAACGGAATTACAAGTGATGATTTCAGGACTTTGAAGCCACCATAATGGGTGCATGAAGCCTTGGACGAAATATACAAGATGCCACTTCATAAATTTCGTCCCGAGGCTATTTTAGGTGCTGCGTCACCTTATTATTGGGCCAGGCCCATGTAATTTCGAAATACATAAGTATAGGCTATTTTTAGAGTCCGTATGTGTGGGGAAACAAGA
>NW_021313545.1:0-1444 GCF_002162155.2 Triticum dicoccoides | reverse complement strand
TCTCGCCCTCAAAAGCGAGATTGTTCTCGAGCTTAGTAACATATCGGTGGTTCGTGATTTTCCGAATATCTTCTCGAAAGTATCACCAGGCTGTCACCTGACTGTTATGTTGAGCTCGTGATCAAGTTGGTTTCTTGTGAACCACTTTCTCTCCAAGAATCGGTGTTAGATATCCCTGAGCTAGTTGGTTAAGCTAAACGACAACTTGGAGGGTTGGAAGATAAACGCTTGCCTGACTTAGTTCGTTCCAAAGGGATATTCTTGTGTAGTGTGTGTTGAAGAAAGATGATATCTTCATCGATTGGTCCCTGTGATCAGTTGCTGGACCTATCGTCTTATCAATCCTTTGATTTGAGTATGGGCTATCATCCAATCAGACCAGAACCAACGATATTCGTAATGTTGTCTTACTCGTGGTTGATCCCTCGAGCATACACCATTATATCTTTTGGGTCTGACCAATGCTATCGCTTGTTCTCTTAACTATGGAATTCCTTTTAAAAGGAAACCCAGATGAATTGTTGTTGAGCCCATTGACAACATCCTTATCTCCTCCATGATTTTGTTGAACATTAAGTTAGTGTTGGAAACTTTGAAAGCATTTTCTTCATGCTAGCTCATGAAGTATTTGTTTGATGAAAGAAGTGACTTCCTCTAGTTCATGTGCATTTGATGCAAGTTGCCGCCGTGGACTCGAGAAAGTCAATGTTGCTTCCTCTGGAATCATCGCAAGTCAGTCATGCACATGTGTGAAGAATTCTGTGGTCTGAAGACTTGCAACCTTCAATCTATATGTATCCCTAGCACACCAAGCCACTGATTGATTTGTTCAAGGAGAAGAAGTTCCTTCTTAAGAGTATACCTTATGCAAGGATTTTGATATCCTCGTTGATGGTTCCCTTCCTGAACTCGGTAGTGTTTTATTATAAGACTACTTTGTGGTCATGCTTGTCTTGGACAACATGTTCACATGTTTGTAGCAGAAGCAGCTCATGTTTTGGAGCTTGCTATCGTAGTTCATCTCCCGAGAATCCCACAACGTCATCTCGTCGATTTGTGTTGCAAACTTTCATTTTTCTTCCTAGACTCGATGAGTCTGGATTATCCTGACACCAACCAGATCTGAATCTCAGGCAGATATGATGGTTGGAACATTTCCCAAGAACTATAATATTGGTCCCTCGATAACCGGTAAGGTGGATGTCGTGGCCAACACACCCAGCCGGAAGACCCATTGTTGTAGTATCTTGATTAAGGAGGTTGGCCACCTCCCCATAGGGATTTCGTAGGATTTACTCCCTAGTTGCCCCTATGGATTTTGAGATCCCGAAGTCCGACCTTTACTTGATGTTCTAGTTATCAAACCATATTTATGAATGGGATACACTAGCACGTCAAGGAGAACATTAGAAGCGGAGTGCTAAATGTCTCTCGGTCGATCATC
>NW_021313544.1:0-1105 GCF_002162155.2 Triticum dicoccoides | reverse complement strand
GGATTGAGAGATATGAAGTCTCCAATAAGTTCTATAGCTGCAAGATGGAGGAGAACAGTTCTGTCAGTGAGCATATACTCAAAATGTCTGGGTATAATAATCACTTGATTCAATTGGGAGTTAATCTTCCGGATGATTGCGTCATCGACAGAATTCTCCAATCACTGCCACCAAGCTACAAGAGCTTCGTGATGAACTATAATATGCAAGGGATGAACAAGACTATTCCCGAGCTCTTCGCAATGCTGAAAGCTGCGGAGGTAGAAATCAAAAAGGAGCATCAAGTGTTGATGGTTAACAAAACCACTAGTTTCAAGAAAAAGGGCAAAGGAAAGAAGAAAGGGAACTTCAAGAAGAACAGCAAGCCAGTTGCTGCTCAAGATAAGAAACCCAAGTCTGGACCTAAGCCTGAAACTGAGTGCTTCTACTGCAAGCAGACTGGTCACTAGAAGCGGAACTGCCCCAAGTATTTGGCGGATAAGAAGGATGGCAAGGTGAACAAAGGTATATATGATATACATGTTATTGATGTGTACCTTACTAGAGCTCGCAGTAGCACCTGGGTATTTGATACTGGTTCTGTTGCTAATATTTGCAACTCGAAACAGGGACTACAGAATAAGCGGGCACTAGCAAAGGACGAGGTGACGATGCGCGTGGGAAACGGTTCCAAAGTCGATATGATCGCGGTCGGCACGCTACCTCTACATCTACCTTCGGGATTAATATTAGACCTAAATAATTGTTATTTGGTGCCAGCGTTGAGCATGAACATTATATCTGGATCTTGTTTAATGCGAGCATTTAAATCAGAGAATAATGGTTGTTCTATTTATATGAGTAATATCTTTTATGGTCATGCACCCTTGAAGAGTGGTCTATTCTTACTGAATCTCGATAGTAGTAATACACATATTCATAATGTTGAAACCAAAAGATGCAGAGTTGATAATGAAAGTGCAACTTATTTGTGGCACTGTCGTTTAGGTCATATCGGTATAAAGCGCATGAAGAAACTCCATACCGATGGACTTTTGGAACCACTTGATTATGAATCACTTGGTACTTGCGAACCGTGCCTCTTGGGCAAGATGACTAAAACACC
>NW_021313543.1:0-876 GCF_002162155.2 Triticum dicoccoides | reverse complement strand
CGGCGGTGGCGTGCGGTGGCGCAGGCGGCGGCGGGCTGCGGTGCGGGGCGGTGGGGTGAGGAGAGGGCGGCGGCGGGGCGGCTATTTAAGAGGGGGTTGACTTGGGGGAGGGGCGACGGGCGGCGGTGGCTCCGGCTCGGACTCCTCCTCGAGTCCGGCGGGAAGGCGGCGGCGGCTGGGCCGGCCTGGCTCGGCTGGGCCCTTGGCCCAGTCGGGCGCGGGTCTCTTTTTTTTAACAATTTCGCCGCGCCTAAAAAATATCTAGAAAAATAAATAAAAATCTAAAAATGCCAAAACAAATTTTCTCCGTCTAAATAAAATATTTAGAACGGGATGAACATTTTTTGGTTCTAAATGCAATTTTTGAAAACGTGCAATTTTTCCTAAATTCGAATAAAATTGCAAATAAAACCAAAGTAAAATCTTATTTGATTTTTTATTAAATCCTCAATATTTCTTTATTTTGGGAAAGTCATTTTATTCCCTCTCTCATATTTTTAGAATAGAAATAATTGAAGATAAAATAAATAAAATCAAATGATCCTATCTTCAAAATTTGAGAAAAACTCAAATATGAAAATAACGAAATCCCCAACTCTCTCCGAGGGTCCTTGAGTTGCGTAGAATTTCTAGGATCAACCAGAAAAGCAATAAAATATGATATGCAATAATGATCTAATGTATAACATTCCAAATTGAAAATTTGGGATGTTAGAGTTTTGTCGATCCAAAAGGTTCTAACAAAGTGTGCAAGCTCCAGTGATCCATTTATGGACTAGTGCAAGCCTCTCAGAGTTGGAATATACGCTTTGATAATGTGATCAAAGCATATGGTTTTATACAGACTTTTGGAGAAGCCTGTATTTACAAGAAAGT
>NW_021313542.1:0-809 GCF_002162155.2 Triticum dicoccoides | reverse complement strand
ACTTTCTTGTAAATACAGGCTTCTCCAAAAGTCTGTATAAAACCATATGCTTTGATCACATTATCAAAGCGTATATTCCAACTCTGAGAGGCTTGCACTAGTCCATAAATGGATCACTGGAGCTTGCACACTTTGTTAGAACCTTTTGGATCGACAAAACTCTAACATCCCAAATTTTCAATTTGGAATGTTATACATTAGATCATTATTGCATATCATATTTTATTGCTTTTCTGGTTGATCCTAGAAATTCTACGCAACTCAAGGACCCTCGGAGAGAGTTGGGGATTTCGTTATTTTCATATTTGAGTTTTTCTCAAATTTTGAAGATAGGATCATTTGATTTTATTTATTTTATCTTCAATTATTTCTATTCTAAAAATATGAGAGAGGGAATAAAATGACTTTCCCAAAATAAAGAAATATTGAGGATTTAATAAAAAATCAAATAAGATTTTACTTTGGTTTTATTTGCTATTTTATTCGAATTTAGGAAAAATTGCACATTTTCAAAAATTGCATTTAGAACCAAAAAATGTTCATCCTGTCCTAAATATTTTATTTAGACGGAGAAAATTTGTTTTGGCATTTTTAGATTTTTATTTATTTTTCTAGATCTTTTTTAGGCGCGGCGAAATTGTTAAAAAAAAGAGACCCGCGCCCGACTGGGCCAAGGGCCCAGCCGAGCCAGGCCGGCCCAGCCGCCGCCGCCTTCCCGCCGGACTCGAGGAGGAGTCCGAGCCGGAGCCACCGCCGCCCGTCGCCCCTCCCCCAAGTCAACCCCCTCTTAAATAGCCGCCCCGCCGCCG
>NW_021313541.1:0-2510 GCF_002162155.2 Triticum dicoccoides | reverse complement strand
TCTCTCTCTCTCTCTCTCTCTCGTGTTCTTAATTTGGCATGATCTTGATGTATCTCGAGCTTTGCTATTATAGTCGGATCTTATGATGTTTCTCCCCCTCTACTCTCTTGTAATGGATTGAGTTTTCCCTTTGAAGTTATCTTATCGGATTGAGTCTTTAAGGATTTGAGAACACTTGATGTATGTCTTGCATGTGCTTATTTGTGGTGACAATGGGATATCACGTGATCCACTTGATGTATGTTTTGGTAATCAGCTTGCGGGTTCCGTGCCTCGTGAACTTATGCATAGGGGTTGGCACACGTTTTCGTCTTGACCCTTTGGTAGAAACTTTGGGGCACTCTTTCAAGTACTTTGTGTTGGTTGAATAGATGAATCTGAGATAGTGTGATGCATATCGTATAATCATACCCACATATACTTGAGGTGACATTGGAGTATCAAGGTGACATTAGGGTTTTGGTTGATTTGTGTCTTAAGGTGTTATTCTAGTACGAACTCTATGATAGATTGAATGGAAAGAATAGCTTCGTGTTATTTTACTATGGACTCTTGGATAGATTGATCAGAATGGATAACTCTGAGGTGGTTTCGTACCCTACAATAATCTCTTCGTTTGTTCTCCGCTATTAGTGACTTTGCAGTGACTTTTGTTGCATGTTGAGGGATAGTTATATGATCCAATTATGTTATTATTGTTGAGGGAACTTGCTCTAGTGAAAGTATGAACCTCAGGCCTTGTTTCCTATCATTGCAATACTGTTTACGCTCACTTTTACTACTTGTTACCTTGCTGTTTTTATATTTTCAGATTACAAATACTCATATCTACCATCCATATTGCACTTGTATCACCATCTCTTCGCCGAACTAGTGCACCTATACAATTTACCATTGTATTGGGTGTGTTGGGGACACAAGAGACTCTTTGTTATTTGGTTGCAGGGTTGTTTGAGAGAGACCATCTTCATCCTACGCCTCCCACGGATTGATAAACCTTAGGTCATCCACTTGAGGGAAATTTGCTACTGTCCTACAAACCTCTGCACTTGGAGGCCCAACAATGTCTACAAGAAGAAGGTTGGGTAGTAGACATCATATTTTACCTAGAAGAGAGGAGTAGGTCCTAAGTATTAAGAACAATTTGTTAGTGTTGATTATATATGACTATGATGATGATAAGAAGCTTTTATTATGTGCTACAACGTCTTAGACTTGATGGTGATGCTGGGTAGGAGTAGTGATTATGAGTACTATGATTATGATGAGGAGGAGTTGTTATTATAACTAGTGACCAAGTTGTTATATGATGTCTCATGGACGAAAATGATGATGATGAGAAGTTATATGACAATGATATATTATGATGATAAGTTGTTAATGATATTATGATGATGATGATGATGATAAGTTATTATGTCATTGGGTGAAAGAACCACGGATTAGTTTCAAATGGATGGATCCAAAGTGACCATTGGTTACTTTGGATCCATGCACTCAAAACTAATCCAAGGTTCTTTCACCTAGTGATTTAATAACTCATTATAATGTAAAAACAATCTCTAAATTGCTATTGTATGAAAAATTCTATAAAGGTGTATGAAACGACCTAAAATTCAAAAGAAATAGGATACAGAATAATTGTAGTAGCGGTTGTTTTGGAAAGCACTACTAGTAATTAGCAGTATCGGTTGTTATGGAAAGCGCTACTACTAAGTAGATATAGCAGTAGCGAGTGCCAGTAGGTGCTACTGCTAAGCTTTAGCTATAGCGCAGTATTAGTAGCGTGCTTACCCGTGCTACTAACAGGCCAAAAACCAGCACTACTGTTAGGCTTTTCTCTAGTAGTGACCAAGTGTTGGAGTAGAATCTGATTAGGCCTTCTCCATCGGGGTCTTCAACATCTTCCTTCATCATAGGTTCTTCTAAACCTTCCCTGAGGGCTTCTTTCTGTTGCTTGGTAACTTATTGTACCTTGGGGTAAATGTGGCATTGAGTGGGGTAGTGCGTGGTTCCTTCACACAGGAAGCAAGTAACCTGCCCAGTCGGGCATTCTTCGGCTGGGTGATTCTCCTCACAATGAGGGCATCCATCCTTGTGTCCCTCCTGGGTGTGTCCTATTTCTCCGTAAATCTTGCATGCACAAGGCTTTTCACTTTAGGGTTAGATGGCTTCTAGGTAAGACGGGATCTTGTCAGAGTCTTCTTGAATTCTTCCCAAGTCTTTGCTCCATTCCATCCCTATATGGCTTGACGCATTTGCCACCATGTTACAACACTTCCTTCAAAGTACTGAAGAGCGTACGATACTTCATTCTTCCTTGAAACGAAATTGCTCCCGAAGTGATTCTCCATGTTCTGAATCCATAGCTTTGCCTCCAACGGAGTCATCGGTCCAGAGAATACCAGTCCAACTTCATTCATCATCTATCTGGTCCAAGGGTTTTAGGGTGAGATAAGAGAGAGCCGGATAGAGAGAGAGAGAGAGAGAGAGAGAGAGAGAGAGAGAGA
>NW_021313540.1:0-2510 GCF_002162155.2 Triticum dicoccoides | reverse complement strand
TCTCTCTCTCTCTCTCTCTCTCGTGTTCTTAATTTGGCATGATCTTGATGTATCTCGAGCTTTGCTATTATAGTCGGATCTTATGATGTTTCTCCCCCTCTACTCTCTTGTAATGGATTGAGTTTTCCCTTTGAAGTTATCTTATCGGATTGAGTCTTTAAGGATTTGAGAACACTTGATGTATGTCTTGCATGTGCTTATTTGTGGTGACAATGGGATATCACGTGATCCACTTGATGTATGTTTTGGTAATCAGCTTGCGGGTTCCGTGCCTCGTGAACTTATGCATAGGGGTTGGCACACGTTTTCGTCTTGACCCTTTGGTAGAAACTTTGGGGCACTCTTTCAAGTACTTTGTGTTGGTTGAATAGATGAATCTGAGATAGTGTGATGCATATCGTATAATCATACCCACATATACTTGAGGTGACATTGGAGTATCAAGGTGACATTAGGGTTTTGGTTGATTTGTGTCTTAAGGTGTTATTCTAGTACGAACTCTATGATAGATTGAATGGAAAGAATAGCTTCGTGTTATTTTACTATGGACTCTTGGATAGATTGATCAGAATGGATAACTCTGAGGTGGTTTCGTACCCTACAATAATCTCTTCGTTTGTTCTCCGCTATTAGTGACTTTGCAGTGACTTTTGTTGCATGTTGAGGGATAGTTATATGATCCAATTATGTTATTATTGTTGAGGGAACTTGCTCTAGTGAAAGTATGAACCTCAGGCCTTGTTTCCTATCATTGCAATACTGTTTACGCTCACTTTTACTACTTGTTACCTTGCTGTTTTTATATTTTCAGATTACAAATACTCATATCTACCATCCATATTGCACTTGTATCACCATCTCTTCGCCGAACTAGTGCACCTATACAATTTACCATTGTATTGGGTGTGTTGGGGACACAAGAGACTCTTTGTTATTTGGTTGCAGGGTTGTTTGAGAGAGACCATCTTCATCCTACGCCTCCCACGGATTGATAAACCTTAGGTCATCCACTTGAGGGAAATTTGCTACTGTCCTACAAACCTCTGCACTTGGAGGCCCAACAATGTCTACAAGAAGAAGGTTGGGTAGTAGACATCATATTTTACCTAGAAGAGAGGAGTAGGTCCTAAGTATTAAGAACAATTTGTTAGTGTTGATTATATATGACTATGATGATGATAAGAAGCTTTTATTATGTGCTACAACGTCTTAGACTTGATGGTGATGCTGGGTAGGAGTAGTGATTATGAGTACTATGATTATGATGAGGAGGAGTTGTTATTATAACTAGTGACCAAGTTGTTATATGATGTCTCATGGACGAAAATGATGATGATGAGAAGTTATATGACAATGATATATTATGATGATAAGTTGTTAATGATATTATGATGATGATGATGATGATAAGTTATTATGTCATTGGGTGAAAGAACCACGGATTAGTTTCAAATGGATGGATCCAAAGTGACCATTGGTTACTTTGGATCCATGCACTCAAAACTAATCCAAGGTTCTTTCACCTAGTGATTTAATAACTCATTATAATGTAAAAACAATCTCTAAATTGCTACTGTATGAAAAATTCTATAAAGGTGTATGAAACGACCTAAAATTCAAAAGAAATAGGATACAGAATAATTGTAGTAGCGGTTGTTTTGGAAAGCACCACTAGTAATTAGCAGTATCGGTTGTTATGGAAAGCGCTACTACTAAGTAGATATAGCAGTAGCGAGTGCCAGTAGGTGCTACTGCTAAGCTTTAGCTATAGCGCAGTATTAGTAGCGTGCTTACCCGTGCTACTAACAGGCCAAAAACCAGCACTACTGTTAGGCTTTTCTCTAGTAGTGACCAAGTGTTGGAGTAGAATCTGATTAGGCCTTCTCCATCGGGGTCTTCAACATCTTCGTTCATCATAGGTTCTTCTAAACCTTCCCTGAGGGCTTCTTTCTGTTGCTTGGTAACTTATTGTACCTTGGGGTAAATGTGGCATTGAGTGGGGTAGTGCGTGGTTCCTTCACACAGGAAGCAAGTAACCTGCCCAGTCGGGCATTCTTCGGCTGGGTGATTCTCCTCACAATGAGGGCATCCATCCTTGTGTCCCTCCTGGGTGTGTCCTATTTCTCCGTAAATCTTGCATGCACAAGGCTTTTCACTTTAGGGTTAGATGGCTTCTAGGTAAGACGGGATCTTGTCAGAGTCTTCTTGAATTCTTCCCAAGTCTTTGCTCCATTCCATCCCTATATGGCTTGACGCATTTGCCACCATGTTACAACACTTCCTTCAAAGTACTGAAGAGCGTACGATACTTCATTCTTCCTTGAAACGAAATTGCTCCCGAAGTGATTCTCCATGTTCTGAATCCATAGCTTTGCCTCCAACGGAGTCATCGGTCCAGAGAATACCAGTCCAACTTCATTCATCATCTATCTGGTCCAAGGGTTTTAGGGTGAGATAAGAGAGAGCCGGATAGAGAGAGAGAGAGAGAGAGAGAGAGAGAGAGAGAGAGA
>NW_021313539.1:0-1694 GCF_002162155.2 Triticum dicoccoides | reverse complement strand
CCCCCCATCAGCTCCCCTGGTTGCGGACGAAGACGGGCTACGCCCCGGTGGTCTTAGCGCGATCAAACGCCGTCTGTAACGCAAGTCCGGCGAGTCGCCGCCGCGCAAATGGTCGCCGCCGGCCAGAACTCCGGCGGGCTGACGTGGTTTGTTAATTAGTCACTAATTCCCCACCCGCTGACGCTGACAAGTGGGCCCCAGGGCTTAGTCAAAGCTAACCAGCCCGGGTTTGACTCGGGGTTAACCCCAGTGTCACTGACGTGTGGGTCCCACACGTCAGGATTGACCTGGACAGCCGCGTTGACCGCTGATGCAATGATGACGTCATGCTGACGCAATTATACATTTTCTGGAATTAAAATAATTCAGAAAATCCAGAAATTGATTTAAACTTCAAAAATTCATATCAATTCAACCGTAGCTCTGATTTAAATAATTTATATATGAAAAATTATCAGAAAAATGCAACCTTTCCATCTGTACTAGTTTCATGCATGAAAAACCAACTTATACATGCTGAATATGGGAAAACACATTATGGCATATATAAGAGACCTAATTTAGAAATGCATTTGAACCTTTGGTTCAAATGGACTTCAAACCAATTGAACACTAGTTGCATTAGCTCAACAGCATCACATCTACATGCCATGTTCATGCATCATATTGTTGCATATGATTGTGTATTGATTGCCGGCACCGTTCCTTCTCGATAGGTCCTGCTCCGGAGACGTTCCAGAGTACCTGTCTGTGAAGCAGTGCCTCCCTTGTTGTTTTACCAGGCAAGCAACCCCCCTTGTTCATTTCGATAAAACCCTACTCTCTCGCTCCTGCTCTCAGTTATTGCATTAGGACAACAACGATTCATCTGCTACTTTGTGCTGCGGTAGTTGAACCCATTCCTCTGCATGACCTGTCATTGCCACAGTAAATAGTTGAAACCCACTAGCATGTGTAGGAGTTGATTGAAGCCACTGATGTGTTCCTACCATGCTATGCCTGCTATTTCTTAGAGTGTGTCAGGTCTGATTCATTGGGAATGAATTGGAGTGTTACGATATGTTCTGATGCTGAGAGTGAAGTGTGTGAACACGACTTGGTAAAGGTAGCGGTGAGAGGCCATGTAGGAGTACATGGTGGGTTGTCTCACTGGAACCGTCCTTAAGCACTGAGTTCTGTGTATGTTGTCCAATGACTCGATACTACCACACATTGGGTTCCGGTAACTCGACCCCTCTCGACTTATTAACCAACTTGGTCTCTGTCCAGGAGTCACAACTAGTTTCTGGTGTTTGTAGGTAGTGCTATTTTTCTACCAAGTGGCACCCGGCAGGGTGGGCTTGGGACAGACTAGGCACACGTGGCCCGGTGTACCGAGTGGCACCCGGTTGGTGGGCTCGGGAACCCTGTACACATCGTTTGGGGCCGTAAGCGACACCCCGGCCGGATCTCCTTGCGGATGGAACCCGAATAGGCGATAAACCTGGACTAGAGTCTTGTGTGGTTAGTCAGGTCGTGGCCGACACCCTCGCCAGGCTTCCGCTTGAAGGTTGCCGAGATACATGACGTGTACATGGCGGTAAGTGGCGAGAGCGTGTGTGAAGAAGTACACCCCTGCAGGGTTAACATGATCTATTCGAATAGCCGGGTCCGCGGTTATGGACTTCTTGGATGCTTACATGGTACATAGACAA
>NW_021313538.1:0-1576 GCF_002162155.2 Triticum dicoccoides | reverse complement strand
GGCCCTGACTAATTCTATTTTAGGATTAGTTTTAATTTAATTAACTCTGTTAATTAATCCTGACACTGACCAGTGGGCCCGACCCCCCTAACCTTTTAGTTAAATTAAATTAACCCCTGTTAACCCCCCTGTCACTGACGTGTGGGTCCCACACGTCAGGTTTGACCCGGACCAGCCCAGTTGACCGCTGACGTCGTGCTGACGTCATGCTGGCGCAGTATATAAATTCTGGATTTAATTAAATCAGGAAAATTCCAGAAATTGATTTAAACTTCAAAAATTCATAACAATTCAACCGTAGCTCAGATTTAAATAATTTATATATGAAAAATTATCAGAAAAATGCAACCTTTCCATCTGTACTAGTTTCATGCATGAAAAACCAACTTATACATGCTGAATATGGGAAAACACATTAGGGCATATATAAGAGACTTAATTTAGAAATGCATTTGAACCTTTGGTTCAAATGGACTTCAAACCAAATGTTTACTAGTTGCATTAGCTCAACAGCATCACATCTACATGCCATGTTCATGCATCATGTTGTTGCATATGATTGTGTTTTGATTGCCGGCACCGTTCCTTCTCGATAGGTCCTGCTCCGGAGACGTTCCAGAGTACCTGTACGTGAAGCAGTGCCTTCCTTGTTGTTTTACCAGGCAAGCAAACCCCCTTGTTCATTTCGATAAAACCTTACTCTCTCGCTCCTGCTCTCAGTTATTGCATTAGGACAACAACGATTCATCTGCTACTTTGTGCTGCGGTAGTTGAACCCATTCCTCTGCATGACCTGTCATTGCCACAGTAAATAGTTGAAACCCACTAGCATGTGTAGGAGTTGATTGAAGCCACTGTTGTGTTCCTACCATGCTATGCCTGCTATTGCTTAGAGTTGTGTCAGGTCTGATTCATTGGGAATGAATTGGAGTGTTACGATATGTTCTGATGCTGAGAGTGAAGTGTGTGAACACGATTTGGTAAAGGTAGCGGTGAGAGGCCATGTAGGAGTACATGGTGGGTTGTCTCACTGGAACCGTCCTTAAGCCCTGAGTTCTGTGTATGTTGTCCAATGACTCGATACTACCACACATTGGGCTCCGGGTGCTCCAAGCCCTCTCGACTTATTAACCAACTTGATCTCTGTCCAGGAGTCACAACTAGTTTCTGGTGTTTGTAGGTAGTGCTATTTTTCTACCAAGTGGCACCCGGCAGGGTGGGCTTGGGACAGACTAGGCACACGTGGCCCGGTGTACCGAGTGGCACCCGGTTGGTGGGCTCGGGAACCCTGTACACATCGTTTGGGGCCGTAAGCGACACCCCGGCCGGATCTCCTTGCGGATGGAACCCGAATAGGCGATAAACCTGGACTAGAGTCTTGTGTGGTTAGTCAGGTCGTGGCCGACACCCTCGCCAGGCTTCCGCTTGAAGGTTGCCGAGATACATGACGTGTACATGGCGGTAAGTGGCGAGAGCGTGTGTGAAGAAGTACACCCCTGCAGGGTTAACATGATCTATTCGAATAGCCGGGTCCGCGGTTATGGACTTCTTGGATGCTTACATGGTACATAGACAA
>NW_021313537.1:0-1640 GCF_002162155.2 Triticum dicoccoides | reverse complement strand
TGTTGTCCTAATGCAGTAAAAGAGAGCAGGAGCGAGAGAGTGGGATTTTATCGGAATGAACAAGGGGGTTTTGCTTGCCTGGCACTTCTGAAGATAACATTGAGTCTTCATCAGTGTCAACGATCACATCATCGGTATCACGTCTATCAGAGGGGACAAATACCGGCAACACAGAAGGGAACACAATCAATGCAATGCACAATATGATGCATGATCATGACATGGCAAAATGAATGTGTGTTGGGCTAATGCAACTAAAACCAGATTAAATGGAGTTGGTTTGAATACAAGATTCAAATTTAAACTCCATATGTGATTATTTAAATGCCCTTTATATGATTTGTGCTAAACAGCAGCTATAAGTTGTTCTAACATGCATGAAAATGGTACAGATGGATTCCTTGAATTTTTCTGATAATTTTTCATATATAATTTATTTCATTTGGAGTTACGGTTAATTTTCTATGATTTTTAGAAGTTTTAGGTATTTTCTGGAATTTTCTGGTTTATTTTAAATCCAGAAAATCATTTAATGCGTCAGCATGACATCACCTTGACGTCAGCAGGTCAACAGGGCGCCTCCAGGTCAAACCTGACCAGTGGGGTCCACTGGTCAGTGACCCAGGGCTGTTTAGCTCGCTGACAGGTGGGGTCAGGTCAACATCCACGTCATCATGGTCAACTCTGACGTGTGGGTCCACAGTGATTAGATAATATTAAACAAAAATTAAACTAGTGTTAGTTAGGGGCGTGGGCCCAGTAGTCAGTGAGAGGGGGGGGTTAGTTAGTGGCATCATTAGCCACTAATTACGGTGCCACGTCGGCACGGCCGGAGTTAACCCGCCGGCGACCTAAACAACGACGGAGGCTCGCCGGACTTGAGCTACAGGCGGCGGCTGGACTCGCGGAGACCACCGGGGCGTAGCCCGTGCTCTCCCGTATCCAAAGGAGCAGGAGGGTGGTGGCGGGGGCGCCGGAGCTCGTCGGAACGGAGCTCGCGGCGGCGCCGGAGTTCGGGTGGTAACGGGCGCGAGGCCCTGGTGGGGTTTTGGACAAGCTGAGTTGCGCATGGGCTTCCTGTGAGCCCCACGAGCTCAAAGCCGTGCTCGGACGCGCCCGAGACAAGCCATGGCCGCGACGGCAACATGGCCGGCGGCAGCGAGCTCCGGTCGTAGGCAAAGTGGCAGCTGCGGTGTGCAAACGAGAGAACGGAGAGGGGGAAACAGCACAGGAGCTCACAGCGGTGCAGTGGTGGCCTCGGCGAGCTCGGGGAGGCACCGGAGCCGGCGAATTTGACGAAGATGGCCGGAGGGTCCGAGGTAGAAGACGACGGCGATGGCGGCGATGCGGCACGTCCGGGGCCTCGTGGCTCGTTGAGGAGGTAGAGGGAGGACCCGCGGAGCTTCCTGGGCGTCGGTGAGCCGTGGGGTGGCCGGTAGCCATGGTGACTCTCGTCGGTGGCGGCGGCTCCGTTCGGGGAGGGGAACAGAGGAGGGGGAGAGTGTTCAGGGAAGAGAGAGGGGGCAGCGAGGGAGGAAGAGGGGCGAGGGGATACGAGGCGTCCTCGTGGCGTCGCTAGGGAGGCCGGGGAAGCAGGAGGTGGCCAAGCGCGACGGCGGTGCTCGCCACCGAGCTGCTTC
>NW_021313535.1:0-949 GCF_002162155.2 Triticum dicoccoides | reverse complement strand
AATGTGGGAGGAATGCTTGCCTCATATTGAATTTGCTTATAATCGTTCATTGCATTCTACTACTAAGATGTGCCCTTTTGAAGTTGTGTATGGTTTCCTACCTCATGCACCTATTGATTTGTTGCCTCTTCCATCTTCGGAGAAGGTTAATTTTGATGCTAAACAACGTGCTGAATTGATTTTAAAAATGCATGAGTTAACTAAGGAAAACATTGAGCGCATGAATGCTAAATATAAACTTGCTGGAGATAAGGGTAGAAAACATGTTGTGTTTGCACCTGGAGATCTTGTTTGGTTACATTTGCGTAAGGATAGATTTCCTGATTTGCGCAAATCAAAGTTAATGCCACGTGCTGATGGTCCCTTTAAGGTGTTAGAGAAAATAAATGATAATGCATATAAACTTAAGCTGCCTGCAGATTTTGGGGTTAGTCCCTTTAAGGTGTTAGAGAAAATAAATGATAATGCATATAAACTTAAGCTGCCTGCAGATTTTGGGGTTAGTCCCACTTTTAACATTGCAGATTTGAAGCCTTATTTGGGTGAGGAAGATGAACTTCCGTCGAGGACGACTTCATTTCAAGAAGGGGAGGATGATGAGGACATCAATACAATTGTTACACCCACAGCCCCTGCTGCTATACATACTGGACCAATTACTAGAGCTCATGCACGCCAACTAAATTACCAGGTACTTTCGTTTCTTGGTAATGATTCTAATGTTCATGAGAATATGATGCTGCCTAAATTGGATACATTTGTTTTGCTTACAAATGAAGGGCCTAGCTTGGAGAAGGATGAACATTGGAGCAAGAACAAGCATGGAGATGATGGCATGCGCAAGGGGAACAAGAACGGAGTTAGAAGTGATGATTTCAGGACTTTGAAGCCACCATAATGGGTGCATGAAGCCTTGGACGAAATATACAAGATGCCACTTCATAAATTT
>NW_021313534.1:0-2529 GCF_002162155.2 Triticum dicoccoides | reverse complement strand
TAATAGTCCATGAAACAGGCCAGAATCTGCCAAAACAGTGAGTGTTGATGACTAACACGTAAGTGCGCCTTGGGGTTCAACAACTATGGAAATCACTTCAGGCCCAGAAAACGGTGACTAAAAGTCCACAAAACGCGTTAGAATTGGCCAAAACTGTGAGTGTTCATAACCGACACGTAAGCGCACCCGGGGGTTCGTTAATCGTGGAAATCATTCCGGGGCCCCAAAACAGTGAGTAATTGTCCACGAAACGGGCCAGAATTGGACAAAACTACTAGTATTGATGACCGACATGTAAACGCACCCCGGGGATCGTTAATCGTGGAAATCACACCGGGGCCCCAAAACAGTGAGTGTTGATGACCGACACCTAAACGCACCTTGGGGTTCCATAACTATGGAAATTGCTTCGGGAGCCCTAAATGGTGAATAATAGCCCACAAATCGCGTCAGAATTGGCGAAAACTGTGAGTGTTGACGACAGACACGCAAACACACTCCAGGGATTGTCAATCGTGGAAATCTCTCTGGGACGCCGAAACGGTGAGTAATAGTGCACGAAACGGACGAGAATTGGCCAAAATTGTGAGTGTTTATGACCGACACTTAAACGCACCGTGGAGTTCGTCAATCGTGGAAATCACTCCGGGACCCCAAAACTAAGTAATAATGCAAGAAATGGGCCAAAATCGTCCCAAAATGCGCTTGTTGATGATCGACACGTAAGCGCACCATGGGGTCAAACAACCGTGAAGATCACTTTAGGGCCCCAAAACGGTGAGTAATAGTCCATGAAATGGGCCAGAATCAGACAAAACTGCGAGTGTTGATGACCGACACGTAAACGGACCTTAGGGTTCAACCACTATGGAATCGCTTCGGGACCCCTAAATGATGAGTAATAGTCCACGAATCGCGTCAGAATTGGCCAAAACTGTGAGTGTTGACGACAGAGACGCAAACGCACCCGGGGATTGTAAATAATGGAAATCGCTCTGGGACGCCAAAACGGTGAGTAATAGTACGCAAAACAGACCAGAAATTGGCCAAAATTGTGAGTGTCATTGACCGACACGTAAACGCACCACGGGGTTCGTAAATCATGGAAATCACACTTGGACCCAAAAACAGAGTAATAGTCCAAGAAACGGGCCAGAATCGGCCAAAAATGCGAGTGTTGATGACCGACACGTAAATGCACCCTGCGGTTCGTTAACCGTGGAAATCACTCCGGGGCGCCACAACAGTGAGTAATAGTCCATGAAACAGGCCAGAATCAGCCAAAACAGTGAGTGTTGATGACTAACACGTAAGTGCGCCTTGGGGTTCAACAACTATGGAAATCACTTCAGGCCCAGAAAACGGTGACTAAAAGTCCACAAAACGCGTTAGAATTGGCCAAAACTGTGAGTGTTCATAACCGACACGTAAGCGCACCCGGGGGTTCGTTAATCGTGGAAATCATTCCGGGGCCCCAAAACAGTGAGTAATGGTCCACGAAACGGGCCAGAATTGGCCAAAACTACTAGTATTGATGACCGACATGTAAACGCACCCCGGGGATCGTTAATCGTGGAAATCACACCGGGGCCCCAAAACAGTGAGTGTTGATGACCGACACCTAAACGCACCTTGGGGTTCCATAACTATGGAAATTGCTTCGGGAGCCCTAAATGGTGAATAATAGCCCACAAATCGCGTCAGAATTGGCGAAAACTGTGAGTGTTGACGACAGACACGCAAACACACTCCGGGGATTGTCAATCGTGGAAATCTCTCTGGGACGCCGAAACGGTGAGTAATAGTGCACGAAACGGACGAGAATTGGCCAAAATTGTGAGTGTTTATGACCGACACTTAAACACACCGTGGAGTTCGTCAATCGTGGAAATCACTCCGGGACCCCAAAACTAAGTAATAATGCAAGAAATGGGCCAAAATCGTCCCAAAATGCGCTTGTTGATGATCGACACGTAAGCGCACCATGGGGTCAAACAACCGTGAAGATCACTTTAGGGCCCCAAAACGGTGAGTAATAGTCCATGAAATGGGCCAGAATCAGCCAAAACTGCGAGTGTTGATGACCGACACGTAAACGGACCTTAGGGTTCAACCACTATGGAATCGCTTCGGGACCCCTAAATGATGAGTAATAGTCCACGAATCGCGTCATAATTGGCCAAAACTGTGAGTGTTGACGACAGAGACGCAAACGCACCCGGGGATTGTAAATAATGGAAATCGCTCTGGGACGCCAAAACGGTGAGTAATAGTACGCAAAACAGACCAGAAATTGGCCAAAATTGTGAGTGTCATTGACCGACACGTAAACGCACCACGGGGTTCGTAAATCATGGAAATCACGCTTGGACCAAAAAACAGAGTAATAGTCCAAGAAACGGGCCAAAATCGGCCAAAACTGCGAGTGTTGATGACCGACACGTAAATGCACCCTGCGGTTCGTTAACCGTGGAAATCACTCCGGGGCGCCAAAACAGTGAGTAATAGTCCATGAAACAGGCCAGAATC
>NW_021313533.1:0-1453 GCF_002162155.2 Triticum dicoccoides | reverse complement strand
TAAAAATTCTGTACACCATGGTAGAAACAATCACTATACTCTTGTTCATAAGGATAAAAATATTACTTTGCTTCCTATGACTCCTGATTCCATTTTGAAAGATGATATTAATAGAGCTAATAAAGCAAAACAGGAGACGAATAAGAGTGAAAATCAGATTGTGGCAAAAGAATTTGAGCAACAAATGAAGCCTAATAATAAACCATCTAGTGTTGCTTCTGAAATTAAATTGAAAAGTGCATGTTTATTTGCCACCAAATCTGATATTGATGAGCTAGATTTCAGCAAATCTGTTTGCTATGCTTTTGTGTGCAAAGAGGCATTATTTTCATTCGAGGACGTGCCTTCCTCTTTGCCTCCTGCTGATAGAGGCGAGGGTGTCCCGATCTTTCGATGAGATGATAACTATCGATTTGGTGGAGACGACTTTGACGATCCGACTACAAACGTGCACGACGTTGCGCCTTAGCAATCGCTAAAGCAATCTCCTGAGGTTACTGATGATGCCGGAAGCACGATTAGCCTGACCACGAAGGTCTATTCCTGCAAGCAATCGAAGAACGAGCAAGAATATGATAAAGCAATCTGAATATTGCAAATATATATGAGGTATTGATAATGGTGGCGATCCGTAAGCGGTCTTGGTCTGGTCGTTGGACACAAACGAAGTACACGAAGTTGCAATGGCTAACTTTTAACTAAACAAAACCCCCGGAAAAGCTACTAGATGGATCTACTTATATAGGAGCAAGGGGTGGCGGCCAAGGAGGTGGGAGGACGTCCCAAGGCAGCCTAAAACTAAATCTAGGTCGTACAAGGTCAATGGGCCCAAGTGGAGGTGATGTAACACCTTTGGACTTGTAGTTTGACTCGGATTCTGCTGCAGCATCAGATTGTTTCGTCCACAACTCAACGCTCCGGACGAATTTGAAGGTGATTCCAATTGGGTTGGAAAGTGCACGAAATCTAGTTTCCAAAAAAAAGAATCACCCAATTTGGAGTCTGTATGAAAAACTTGTGTGCGTTTTGAGTCAGGTATGTCTGTGCAGTCCGAATCTGAATCCAGAACGTGAGAGACTTGGACTCTATCTTCTCTTGGGCCAAAAGTGACGTGAGAGAACTTTTTGGACAGCAAATAAACATCTCTTTCTTCCTTATCTTCATATGTGGATTGTACAAATGTCCCATACACCTGCAATTAGACAAAAAACAAAAGTGTGTGAAGTATTTTTGTTCTGGATAACATAAATAGATTATTGAATAGTTTGCACTAGAAATCACCTGACAAATATGCATATATGCAATATTTTTGGTCATATCCAAGGTAGTCATGTCCTCATCATCCTCCCCTTCTTGAAAATAAAGCCGTCCTCGGCGTTGCTTAATCTGAAATGTGGCTAACAAAAGAGACAAGGTGTACATGTTGTATATGTATATGTCATCCATTTTTACT
>NW_021313532.1:0-1311 GCF_002162155.2 Triticum dicoccoides | reverse complement strand
GGCCGAAAGCAGACCTAGCCTAGTGGCGTTCCAGTCCAATTCGGCGCGCGCCGCTCCGTCGCTGACGTCTGAAGTGCTTCGGCTGATACCACGACGTCGGGATACCCATAACTACTCCCGCGTAGATGGTTAGTGCGTATAGGCTCGTAGCCAACTCAGATCAAATACCAAGATCTCGTTAAGCGTGTTAAGTATCCGCGAACGCCGAACAGGGCCAGGCCCACCTGTCTCCTAGGTGGTCTCAACCTGCCCTGCCGCTCCGCCACAAAGTAACAGTCGAGGGCCGTCGGGAACCCAGGCCCACCTCTACCGGGATGGAGCCACCTGTCCTTTCAGCCCCCTCATCAGAATCACTTGCGGGTACTCATCGAGCTGACCCGACTTTAGTCACCGTCTGTATAGTATGTATGTATGTATAGTATATACCCGTGATCACCTCCCGAGTGATCACAGCCCAATAATATAGCAAGGCAGACTGACAAGAATGTAGGGCCAATGATGATAAACTAGCATCCTATGCTAAGTATTTAGGATTGCAGGTAAGGTATCAACAGATGTAGCAACAATGTCAGGCTATGCATCAGAATAGGATTAACGGAAAGCAGTAACATGCTACACTACTCTAATGCAAGCAGTATAGAGGAGAATAGGCGATATCTGGTGATCAAGGGGGGGGGGGCTTGCCTGGTTGCTCTGGCAAGAGAGAGGAGTCGTCAACTCCGTAGTCGAACTGGGCAGCAGCAGCGTCGGTCTCGTAGTCTACCGGGGAGAAGAGGGGGAAGAAACAATGAATACAATGCAAACAAATGCATATCGATGCATGACATGACAAGTAACGATGCTAGGTGTGCCCAATCGCGGTAGTAGGTGATACCGACGAAGGGGGGAAACATCAGGGAAAGTATTCCCGGTGTTTCGCGTTTTCGGACAGATGAACCGGAGGGGGAAAGTTGCGTGTTTGGTATGTTAGAGGTGTGTGGTGGACGAACGGGCTGCGTATCCGGGTTCGTCTCGTCGTTCTGAGCAACTTTCATGTTGAAAATATTTTAATCCGAGTTACGGATTAAAAGATATGATTTTCTAAAGATTTTATTAATTTCTGGAATTTAATTAACTATTTAATTCTAACATTATCCAGAATAGTGCACGCTGACGTCATCATGACGTCAGCATGACGTCAGCAGTCAACAGGGAGTTGACTGGGTCAATCTGACATGTGGGTCCCGCATGTCATACACTATTTTAATTAACTAACAGTTAATTAGGTTAATTAGTGATTAGGTTAACCTAATTATAATTAATTAACTTAAT